>NW_026931861.1:0-50035 GCF_032062105.1 Saccostrea cuccullata
TCTTATTTAAAAAAAATCAACTTCAGTGATTATTTCTAAATACATGACATATGATAGGGTGTTCATATTAGACACAATATGCCATAAAAAATGACATCTCACCCACAAAGACACCAAAAGCGGGGGACCACAATTCTTTGAATATGCTTGTTATTACAGTTCAACAGTCGACATTTATTCGATGAATAATTATAATTTTTTATTTATGAAAATGATTGTTTTCACACTAAAACATCCACTCATAATATTACTGCCAATAAAGCAGACTACTCTAAAATATACAACGTTCTCGTTGATCATATTTTTGTTAATATTCGTGCCTAAAGTAATTATGCCTTATTTCGTACAACGACATAATTATTGGGTCACATCCTACGACTTAAATACAAGCGAAAGGAAAGTCAAAGAAAATGGCATAAACAGAAAAATAATATTTTCTAAGTTACATGTAGTCAGTATGAGCACTCCTGAAATATTAAATCTTTTTCCTAGCTCATGAAATAATTTCTATACCTAAAAGCAAGACATTTAATATCCTCTTTATTATCTTTTACATAGTTTTAAAGTAAAACGTTAAAACAGCGCTTAAGTAGAGTTTTTTTTCTGGTAAATATATATGGAAAGATCATTAAAAAAATAAGTAAATTGTAATCAGGGGTTAATGAAATAAACAATACTGAATAAGTGGCATTATAAACAGTAATATATTGTTGATAAAATTTTATTTAGACACTGTATCTATCATTTACAGAATCTGTTTTGGATTATTTTTGAAATTACAACCACCATGAAAAACAGACGGAAATTTAAATGAATATTTATCAAATAAAAGTGTAAAATAATGACGAAGTACAGTTGTGTATTATAAATGTTTTCATTTGGAAAGTATTAAACTATGTTTTTATTTTCTTTATAATTAGGAATGACGATATGGGCATCATTATACAGTTGGCTTTATGGCATTTTACCGTGTCCCAGGCTATACTATACTGTCCACAGTCTACTGATGACTGGAACAAGGCATCTGTATCTTTACAGTGCAGGGAACCAAACTACTACCATTGTCTAAAGGACGATAATGGAACATTTCAGCAGCTTTGCCTACAAAAAGTCTGGATTCAAGAAGGTTAGTCAGTAAATTGTGTACATATCTTGTACAGTAAATATATTTGAAAACAAATGCTGTTCTTTGTTTAAAGGTAAGTCATTTTTTGGGAAGTATATTTTTGATAAGTACTCATATAGGATAACTCAAAATTGCAGAGAAAATAGGGGGTCAGTGTGCATCTTACTGATCTATGATACAATTAAGTTGACCTTTTTGCACTTAAATTTTAACTCTTTGATTTATTACTTTATCTCTAATCTTATTTTATCGGATATTACTACGTTAATAAATTTAATCTTATTTTACATGAAATAATTTGAATAATATTTACCATTGAACAAATCTTGCAAATTAATGTGCTTTTATTATTGTGTGACCTTTTTGCACTAAAAAATAACATATTTGGGGTATTTAAAAACTAAATAGGCAATAAAATATTTTCTTATATCAACCTTTTTAGGAGTTAAGTGCTAATCAGTCACAAATATTGAGTAGTTTTAAATAATGAAAGAAAAAGTTGGGGTCAGTGATGTTATTTTTAAAATATTGGTCAAAAAATGCGATTTTCAGGCAAAAAACGGTGTAAATTTTATCTTGACTTCTTTAATATATCTTCATTTTTTGGCAAAGTTTGTTGAGGGAAGGTGTAAAACTTGTTCTAAAAATATAATTAAGACCTATATTAAATATTCCTGCAAAATCTGTTTTGGAAAATATTCTCCGAGTAAAAGTATGTGAGGCTAAAGTTTCAAGACATTAAATGTAATAAAAGTGCAGATTTGCAGAAATTTTTGCTAAATATCCTTCCACCACAAGAAATAGTCCCTCATAAATCTTGCTTCTTTGTAGATTTTTAAGCAGTTTTTTTATGAATGTTAAAAATTTACATTGTTGAATATAAATATTTTATAAAAGTGAATTTTAATAATTCTTTTTTAAGTAAGAGGTTCTGCGTGAACTTTTCTAAAAAGCTGACGAGTGACTTACCTTAAAGAATAAAAAGGATTCCATTTGGAAATGTTGACAGGCATTTATGTATAAAAAATGATTTTATGTTAGTGTTCAAATCTTAATCAACAGAAAAAAAGAAAGAAAAATCTGATTAAAAAACTATCTTTTAGAAAATTTCTCTACATTTTTTTTTTGTTAATTCTTACAGGAATGTGTCCGGAATACAATTCTAAAGTCCGTCAAATAGATGTGTATGATTGTATCTCAGACTTTAACGACTGCCCAACAGCAACCTTCTGGTCCAGTGCAGTATATTTATGTATGTATTCTTGCATGTTTCCGATAATCTGATGTGGAAATGTTCGGTACACATCTGGAATGGATGAAAATTGTTGTCACCTAATGCATAAATTAAAATCTATAGGAAAAAAATGTTTTCAAAGGTTACAGACCAAAAGCACACTTTTGAAATTTAAACTGATGTGTGATTTACTTCTTGAAATATGTGAACTTCGTTTTAAGTTAATGACATACTGCTTGAAATCATGATTTTTTATCAAATAATTTCCTCAAATAAAAGACAAAGAAACTAGATAATGTAATTTTTATATACAACTCTCACCTGGGAATAATCTTAACGCATTACAGATCCGAGATGTATTTCTAACGCTACATTTCTACCTTATCTAACAACAATGTGAGTATAAAAAAGATTCAATGTGAGTATAAAAAGTTACAATGTTAGTTCAAACAACGTCAAATAAATGATTCCCCTGAAATGATTGAATTTCTTTTTTTTTTCAAAATCTCAGTCATGATTCTTATTTTCGTTTTATTCTTGTATGGTATGAGCAGCAGTGTAAACACAGACCTAAAGAATAGCGGAGAGAAGGAAAGGGACAACATGGAAAGCATCATTGCAATAGCAGCATGTTCAGCTATACTGATTATTATCGTTATCGTTCTACTAGTTAATGTGTTTATCTGGAGGAGGAGAAGAATACGACGACCACAGAACAGAGGTAAAATAAAATAGGAACAGGTGATAGATTTCATAAAATAGATACTTTATATTCACCATTGTTAAAAAACGTTTCTTTTCCCTCTTCATGCGGTAAAATAAATCAGTGATATGTTATGTATATAGCTGTACCTTTAAGAATGAAATACATGGAAATATATCAGTATTCAAATTCAAAGGTCCAATAAACTGTACAAAAAAACCGGATCAAACACCGACCTCCAAAACATCGGAAATGGGATCAGGTGCCATGGAAGAGTGATTTTAAAGTCATTAAAAGTTATCATTTTGCCAAAACATTGATCATTAAAATGATTTTATCAACAAATGAAATCTATCATCATATCGGATGCAAAATGACATTTTTTTATACAGGTTTTAGACGATATTTACTGCAGAGTGAATAAATTATTTGCAATTGGTTCCATAAGCTCATTCATGGCATGAAGCGGGCCCGTGTAAGACTTAGCAATTCTACTTTGTAAAATGTTTTATTATTTTTATCGTGTTAAGAAAGTTTGAAAATTTAGAATTATTAAAGTAAATTATTGTCATCAGATTTTGTCGTTATTTCCCATCATGACAAGAAGCACACGACGGGTGTGACTGGTCGGTAGTTCACTCCACCTGATATTATTGAGGTCTATTTTTGCTCTGCTCCTATTTTGTATTGTTTTATGGATTTCATATTGAATACTTTTTGTTATCTCCATATCCTCTATTAATAATTTTCTGCATATGAAATCAGTTTAAGTTTTTGAAATTTAGAAAATTGACCATTTTTAAAAAAAAATATTGTAAAACCCTAAATTATTTCAGAAATTTGAATTGTTAGGTGATATAGAGACTCGAGTGTGACCTGTCAACAGGGGATGCTTACTCCTCCATGACACCTGTACCTTTTTATGCAGTGGTTGCCACTGTAGATATCTGGTCTTCCATTTCAATTTTTTCAGATCAGAATGCGGCATATCTGCAGCTAGGGTCTACATAAATAAGAAAAAAGGTGTAATGAAACTACAGATTTCTTTATTTGTCAATAATTTTCAAATCAAAGCTTGATACATGTAAGATGTTTTTGAAGAAATCCATTTTTTCTTAATTGTAAACCTTTAGCATATCATTTAAAAAATAATACGTATTAAGTAGTGTTGGCAACGAGTACCCGGTTAACCGGTTAACCGTCGAAAGATGCGAGTATCGGTTAGTAAAACTAGTATTCGGTTACTCGCAAGAAAAAAATCTACATAGAAAATGCATATAAAATGATTGTTTTATAATTTATAAATGTATTTACTTAAAAATTTCCCCAATTTTATACGCACCGTTAGACTTGATCTAATACATGGTTGGGTGTCTTTTAGCTATTCCCACTTTTTAAAAATCTCCATTCCACCTATTCCCACTTGCAAATAAGAATAGATGTTTTGATTAGTTAATTGGTTTTTACAGTAATTACACTAATTACGTATACATCCCATCTTAGATTTACCTGTATTTTACCAGTATTTTGTACATTTTAAGACAGACTTTTGAAGGCCTGAGTTCAAATGATTACCTCATTTGATAATTTAACGAGATGCCACCTCAGACAAATTAAGCTTGGAGAGTAACTGTGAAAGAACAGTGGATTCAAAATATCAGCAAATAAACTATTAATTACGGAGTTTGTAGATAATTATTATTCTCCTTGATAGCAATTGTGAGACGGTGATTGACGATGTCTTTATTTGTCTTCTTCGTGTGTCAATTTCTTATTTTTCTTAAAATCAAAATCCGTTGACAATATCGCTTGTGTGTATTGTAAATATAATGTCAATATTTGTGTATTACCATTACTGATAAATAAAGAATGAAATAAATAAAAGATGTGGATACTTGTACGAAAAATCATCCGAGTAACCGGGTACTCGATCGGAAGATGAAGCGAGTAACCGGTTACTAAAAATCGTCCGATTTGCCAACACTAGTATTAAGGATAAAGTTTGACTGAGATTTTCCGTTTTGTTAACCGTAAAAGGTAACAGAAAGTTAAGTGCATCAGAATTAACATAATGATCCAAAATAGATTTCTTGGTCCATTCTCCGTTTGTTCTTTAGAAATTAGACGAATTCACTCAAATACTGAAGACAGAGATACAGAAAACAATCTACTTACTACGAGGAATGATGATATAGATGGCTTTATGGGTAAAATGCTTATAAAATCCCGATTCAAGTTTAAATGAAATTTTATATAATCAGTTGCACCACTCTATTTTTATTCATTTATCCTAAAGAATTAAAAATCATGATTTTGATATTGATATAAGATTATCCACCTTTTCTGCCACAGATACATACGGTAATAACCAAGAAATGGAAACTATGAACAAGTTAATTATCGAAGGTGAACAGATGCATGGTAAATTTAATTCTGTAAACATAATCATTCAGTAATATTGAAATTATATTCTAAAAGATGTAAGCACCTCTACTTCCTTTATGGAAAAAAACTTAATGAAATATTTCTTGGCAATTGGAAATTTCAAATAAACAAACTGGTTCCACAAGTACTGTAAATGTATAACACTGGGCTTTGTATTTTATAATTATTTAAGCTTTCAGTATAGTATTCCTAACATTTTGTTATGATAAAGAATCGGTTTTAATTTTTCTGTATAAAAAGAATATTTTCCTTTTACTTTAAAACTAGTTCTTGGAAAGAATGCCGGTACAGATGCCGACCTACTAGAAGAATATGGAGTTTTAATATTGATATCTGATGATACATCTAAAAATGACTCGAGGATTAAATCTTTGGATGAAACGGGGAGATTTGGAAAGTCGCAATACGTTGGATCTTTCAGTAATTGGGATTTTGAAGAAGACGTCAGTTTATATTTATTTCGACATGCTTTGGATGATATTAATTCTTCGTATGACCTGAAAGAGTTAACACAGAAATTTCAGGAAATGCACAAACATGCAACACAAACTCCCAGTAGTTACTTCGTCCTTTCTTTCCAAACAGACAAATGGAAGCGATTTGAGAAAAAATTATCAAAGTATTACTTTTTCAAGAAAGCAGTAAAACTGGAAGTTTAATGCATTCTTCAAAAAAATTGAATCATGTCTCATTTTAATGACAAAGTTTACATGCTATTCAAAATTATTTGCTAGAAAATATTCATATTTTTGATGTGTTAGCAATTAGGAATTTGAATGCATAATATGTTCGCCATTGTTACGCGACATTCGTGCTAACGTCATCTTTGTTAATCCTGGTCAAGCAAAGTCAAAAAATATTTCCAAACGTTTATTAAACAGATAATGAACAGATCATTGCTGGATTTTGACAGCTATTTATGTATAATTTGTGGCATTTGAATTAATAAGAAATATGAACGAGAAAATTATTTTGTAGGATTTTTTCAATATTCGATATTTTGATGGGAGATTTAAACAGTTAAAAAGGCAATCGTTTCTGCAAAAGCGAATTCGAAGGTTTTGTCCCCTTTCAGAACAATCGTGTTTGCACATTCACGATTTTTAGAACTCAAAATTTTTTTTAAAGGAAATGATACACTAGTGCACTCTTAAAACAAAGAACTATGAATTTTTGTTCATAAAAAGAAAACTAATGATTAAATAAAAACATTGCATATTCGTGAACTGTTCGTATTATGGATATTTAGAAAAAATGTGATATAATCATGAATATTCTAGCTTATTTGTACAGAATTTTATAACTAGATATCCTAAAAGAAATGATATTCTAGTAACCTTTTAAAACATCAATGAAATGTAGCCAACATGGATTTTAATTAAGGGATAACTGTCTAATTTTTTTTATTTCATGATGTGACCAATCAAGTGGCTTGCATGATAATTTGCATAAATGCCAAAGGTATTTATGCATAGAATTATCACGCAAGCCAATCGATTGACCATTGTCATGAAGTCAAAAAACATGACAGTTATTCCTTATATTTACATTCTCTCAATTCCTTCAATCCACATGACCTAAGCCCTGCTTCTGTCTTGCTTTTTGTTTTGCCCCGCAAATTTTTAAACAGCGCCTAACCATTACATTGATGGGGAAATAAAGTACATTAACTATTTAAAATTTTATCTCGGACAAAGACATTGGAAATGTAAATAGAAAGGGATAGAAAATCTAGTAAGAATATTGGGGAATCTTAATATCGTAAGGCACTTAAAGAAATGAGATTTCTAATGTTTCGTTTTTTGGACAGATAGAAGATACAAAAGATTTACTAATTTAATTATAATTTTTACAAAGAGTGAATGATATGGCCCAACATATATACCGTACGGCACTTGGTGAAATTTCTAATGCATCAATTTTTGGTGAGAATTCTTTATTTCATTAATTATGCACAAATTTCCTTGATTATATCCCTTTGGTAGACGTTTGTTACATTAACAATTGTACGTCCATTTCTGAAGGGATTTCGTCGATATTAAAAAAAATTCTTAGTATTATTGTGTAATCACAAGAATTGAAAATTTCCGATATTCATTTTTATTGAAGACGCGGTAATCTATGATATCAAAAAGTCTATATTTGATCGTGGGGAATTATTGTATCAAGTGTAGAAAAATTGTAAGTTTTGACGTCATTAAAATTGAACGATTTAAAATTTTCCAGCGGTTCAGATTTACACCACTTCTAGAATATAATGTAGCAAAACGTCTAATATATCTTTTTTTCAACAGTTAGTATTTTGTAAGGAGGGAATAAAAGGGTTTGGCAGACCATTTGCAGGACTCAGCAATGTACATGTATCTATTTTTATAACGTTTATGAATCCAATTCACGGTAGGTTATCACTAATATATGTTTCTAGTAAAATATCCAAATATGAGACAGATTTGTCAAACTCGGTGACATCTTTTATTTCAAATTTACAAACCGACATATGGATTTGACAGAAGTTTGTGAGTTTTTAGTTATAGCTTTCTAAAACTATTTGAGACATGTCATAAAAGTAATATACATTATGGATTTTTACAGTATGTAAAATATGTACATGTAATTATATATAATAATAAGTCTTGGTTAGCCTTTGTGAGCTACTTTGAAAATATTATATCATATGTACAGTGTTGGTCAAGTCATTAATTCATATACATGTTTAAAAATAGTTTCGTCTTTGTCAATTTGCAGATAACTGACTGAGATAATTGTAAAATATCATTTTCAAAATCGTGACAGTGATGACTTTACTTAAATGAAAAATGATTTTTTTTGTTTAAAAGCATGACATTCTGTGACAATCATTACTTACATAAAAAATAAAATAATAAGTTTACCTAAACACAAAGAGAATATAATTTTGAGAAATTTTAGAAGTAGTGATTACAACGAAATAAAAAATATTTAATCGACCTGACTTAATTCCCTCTTTACAAGTTCCACTCATTTTTTTGTTTTATGAAATGGTCAGTGTTTTCAAAATCTGTGTCTCTGTGTATAATTATTTTACTGATTTCTAAACTTGAGTTAAATCTAGAGCACTTACCCTCGCTTTATATCGATACAAACTGAAAATTAATGATATTATCAATCTAGATTTTTAAAGACGAAAACAAATGCAAATATCCCTGGGTACTCTCTAACAATGCATGCAATTAAGTGTTAACTATATGCTGTAAAATTTTATGTAAAGAGCACTTTATTTAATAAGAACTTATTTGTTCCATTTTAGTGCTTATTTTTTAAGAGCAAAATAATACTTGCAATCTAATTTAAACTGATAAATGTTACCTTAATGTGTGAATAGTCGTTATTACACAAGAAAACATAATTAAAAATCTAAATACAGTTTTAAGTTCAATAACCTGCATGCAACTTTTGAAATACAAATTAGAAATAAAATTTAAAAAAAATTGCTCAGTAAATAAATAAAATTAATGAATTTAAACATTGCTTGAACTACTTGAAATAGTAATTTTTGTCAATATCCTCTAGATTTAAATGACCGCAAATCTGACGTGAAGGAATTTAAGAGGTCCACAGCCATAAAAATCCCTAATCTATATTTGGATATCTGAAGGTAAATGAGGTCGCCAAAGCTATTCAGGGGGAAAGATGTTTTAATGACGAAGGGCATTTAAACTTAAATCTCTTTGTAAAGTCTTCTGAATTATTGATTAAGAAAAAAAGATGGCGGCTGTCACGGTATGTATATCAGTCTACTTTCTATAAAACATTATTTTATACATTTTTAGTTTAACTACCTGTATCACCATTGTTTTGTACACAGTTCTTAACCATTAGTCACTAACTGTCTTATCTAACGTCGTGCATGTGTACCTGCACGATCTTTGACAGTTTACACTTCTGTGACTGTACATGTGTATTCATGTTTACAATGAATTGCTATTATTGTAGCACTATTATAGAAATACCTTGCTATCAACTTTTTCTTTTATAATGTGTTTTACAAAAGGCCCTCTATTCACAATAGGGCCACATTATGGCTTGTCCACAGACCCAGATTGACTGGAATTCAGCCTCCTCTGTCTTTACTTGTACTCCTCCCGGGAACCTACCACTGCTTAAAGACAACATCGGGTCGATACATAGAAAAATGTCTGGAGAAAACATGGATCCCACCAGGTTCGTTAGCAATATATAGATTACGAAATTAGCATGTGAAACTTAAATATTGTCAATAAAGTATATTAAGAATACCATATACGATTATAAATATCTGAAATATTAATTTTACAAGATATACTCAAAACCAAATATAAATCTAAGGAACAAGTTACTGATGTCCATTGTTGAAAAGTACTATTATTTATTTTCAGATATGTGCCCAGAATACAACGAACAACTTAATATAATGGACGTAGACAAATGTTTGGGCGACTCTACGGAATGCCCTAGAAACACATACTGGTCAAACGCCGTCTATATCTGTAAGATTTTATTCTACTTACATGGTGTCATGTCTCCAAGTCTAAGGCAAACAATGCAAACAACTAAGATAACATATTGTTTGTTTCAGATCCAACGTGCTTTCAAAAATCTCAGTCAATACAGAATTCCACCTACATTACATATACACACACCAACGTCACTGAAGAGTAAGTTATACACGTATTTTAGTTTTTTGCATACAATTAATACCAATTTCCTTCATATGTTTCCAGAAATATATGCATACTTCTACTATCATAGGTCATCCAATTCAACCTCCTCCAGTAATATGACTACAAGAAGCTCTGACTTAGATATACAAACCCTCCTACCGTACATCATCGGAGGAAGTGTCCTGGTATTTCTGATCCTTGTGGCGGTGTTTATATGTGTACTATGTCGGAGAAAGCGATCAAGACACAAAGGTTAATACCACATTTGACAGTCACATGAATAAGTTTTAAAGGATAATGGGGGGATCATTTCTTAAAGCCTAACGGAACAATGTACATGTATATGTTTTTATCTGATTTAATATAAATTGTTTTGTATAACTATTCATTAAAAATTTCATTTTAATTTTCCTTTGATTTCAGGATGTAGGCATGAAGTCCATATTGAATATAGGAAAACTTTGAGGCAGGAAAGTATCCTCGATGATTTTATTAACGCAGGTACGTGCAGTTAACATGCATATAACATGATTTTTTAAATTGACATTCGAACAAGAAATTGTAGTCACTACTGTAGTGTTTTTTATAGAGATCGTGAACGGAAACGGTACAATTGTTCGGAATAGTTCAGCTGATGTTGAAAAACAGCCTTTCTTGGGTATGTAAACATAGTACAAAACGTGGTATTTTTGAAACGCCATATTTATTTATAATTTATGATTCAAACACGGTCTTTTTTATTCCAGAAATAAATCGCAAATCTGCGGATCAAGTGAAGAATGTATTTATTTACATTGGGGACGATGAGGACAAAATAGCGGAGTCATATGAACCTCTTATTTATGAGAATAGATATGATAAGTGTCAATTTGTGAAGGGTATGAACGAATTTAAGGCAGACATATACACCAAAGTCTACTTCTTCCAGCACGTCTTTGCGGACGTTAAATCAGCGACTCAGATAGACGCCCTCCGTGAAGACTTTGATAAAATATTCACAGCAGCATCACAGCAACCTTCGTCGAAATTTGTTTTGGAGATGCCGTTAGCTGTGTGGACTGAGCACAAAACACATCTACAGAAAACACCGTTATTTCATGAGAGATATATTATCATAGTCTAAATTATTGTCACAACAAAGAGAGGGAATTTTATAGCAGTATTAAATACAAGTTCTACAAATTGTCATCTGTTTTAGGGAAACAGTAACTGTTTTGTCTCCTTTGAAAATTACTTGCAGTTTCTTGATTGATTAAAATGTATTTTTATCTGCAATCCTTTTATATTTCACTACAAATTCAAATCCAGTGTATGTGTGTAGAATGTAATATTCTTTTTCTCATCAGAACTGATGACTGAAATTGTGGGAAAAAGCCTTATCAAAAATAAACTTTTATTTCCGTCTTTCTTTATTTAAGATATTTTATTTATAAATTACTTAAAGTAACCATTTAGTGTTTATTAATTTGTTATCACTGATTAAACTTTTTTTCGGTGATATTCTTTATAGATTCTAAATGTACAATTTATAAATAACACCTTTTTATAAACATCTAATTGTTGCTGCAAAACTACACACACAAAAAAATTGAAAGACATGCATGTCGTAGAAGGCGAAGGAGTTCATTATATGTAGAAAAACACACGAAATCACAAGAAATCGCCGCACTCTTTATTTTATTAGTGAGATATGGAGGGAAAAATAATTCAGTCTCAAAAGTCAACTAAAATTCGGTAGCAGTGTAAATTTAGACGTCGAAACACTTTTTATTGCGTAGAAAAACTAAAAAAAATTTGTGAAAATCGCCAGTCATCATTCGATTTAATGATAGATTTGCTAATCAAGGTCAATGAATCTTACAAATTGTTGACGCTATACGAAATTATTTACTTTTTGTTAAACATCCATTAATAAAGTTGCTCCATGAAGACGAAAAAAAATGTTTATACTCGCGCGTTCTGTATAATTTCGATATCAAAGATATTGAAAAAATGTTTCTGAAAACCTCTTTGAATAAAAAAAGTACAGGATTCGAGTGTCAATATATGTAACAATTAATAGTTTCCATTGTCTTACTCCAACTGAATTGTTGAAGACAGACATCTTTTAAAATGCACATTCAAAGACATCACTACTGTCAGAGAAACAAGGAAACGTTTCTTGAACGGTGAACGTTTTGTTAACGCCACCTATACAGAGTACAAAATTATGCTCAGTACAGAAATATTCAAACTGTTTTGTATTGTTTTATGAACTTCCATATTCAAAACTTTTCTTTGTCTCCATCTCCTTTATTCAAAGAAGTTTTCAGGTACATCTTTTTCAATAGCTTTGATCGAAATAATACAGAAAACAGGAGTGTATATTTTTTTTTACCGTCTTCATGGATCACTTTAATTATTGGATGTTTTACCAAAAGAACCATCTCGTGTTTTATGTCATTATCTTAAATAAAAAGCTGCGATTTTGTATGTATGTTTCATTATTCACAGTTAATTCAATCTTGAACTCTTTTCTATTTCAAGAAGGTGATTGACAAAGTTTATTTTGTGTACACGATAAAAATCTTTAAAAGATATTTTATTCTTTGGACTTGTTTGTTCCTCAATTATCATATTAACTAATTAACGTTTACCGCTTTGAATTATCGAACCTTTGTTAATTATCGTTCTTTAAAAAAATTTTGAGCATGTCGAATCCAATCCTAGAACCTGGATAGAAGACACCTGAATGTAAACCGAAAGTAAAGGTTTTTATGACCCTAGAATCATTATAACCACAGATGGGTATGTTTTCTTGCCCAGTGGACATCCCAAGTTGGAATCTGGCATCACACAGATTACAATGTGTAGAACCTAACTACTATCACTGTCTGACAAATGAAAATGACGGCGCAACAGAGCAGTGCCTTAGCAGAGTCTGGATTCAAAAAGGTTAGTTTACTACATCGCTAGGAATTTCCATGATAGTTATTTCGACATTGTATATAGCGCAGATTATTTATACCTCTTGCTCATTCTTATCTGAGCAAACACACAGTAAAATGAAGAAAAGAAGTTTAAATTGTTCCATTTTTGCCAAAAATAAAAAGGTAATATTTAAATAGCTCATTTGTTTACCGTGTGAATGATAGATTAAACTATAACATTCGCATGGTTGTCACACAAGGAATTTAACTAATACTTTTAGAGGTCTTGATATTTTTTTCTGAATATAGTACAATGAAACTAGAGATATTGTCAGCAAAAAGCTCACTAAATGATACACCCGCCTTCCATATGAATATAATGGCATTGTCCATGCATTGTTATGGGAAACCCTACATATGTGGGCGGATCAAAAAGTAAAATAAGAGGTCACAATGACACTATGTAATCAAGTTTCAGTGAAAGTCTCATCACATTTCATTCAGCGGTATGAGAGGAGTTGCGAATAAGAGATTGGTACCCCAAAGCGTAATAGATGGACGGACAGACGGACGGACATACCGATTACTATTATACCCTCCCGCTTTTTAGGCGGGGGTATGAAAACAAAATGTAATGATACGATATAAGATATTTACATGATTTATGTATTTCTGCTATATTTTACAATAGTACGTTATGTCAACATTTGCGTGTAACTTCAGCTTAATAGAATGCAAAAATAGCAATTGACCCAATAACTGATCAGTGAAAGGGAGACCTCAGAATATAATCTTAAAACATCAGAGTGGGAAATGCAATATGTGCATTTAATTTATAAAAGTGTATTTTTGCAAGTTAATTGATAAATATATTGACCCCATCACGCCTGTTTCAAGCGTCAGAAATATACTTTTAAAGGCCAAATGAAAGAATAGCGAACTTCCTTAAATCTATCACTTATGGATCCAATAATGTTAATTTTCTTCTACAGAAATGTGCCCAGAGTACAACTCAGAGGCTGGTAGGATCGATGCTACAGCATGTTTATCTGAAGGTTGTCCTAACAGCACATTCTGGTCTAATGAAGTCTACAAATGTAATTATATAAAGCAATCTAATATCACTGTAATAGTCAAGAATATTTTAATTTTATTGTTAAAACATTCATATTATGAAATTTGTATTGCCTATATATTTAAAGAATCTTTAATTGCAACATGATACAACTGTACGGTAGTACCTACTGATTATCTGTATATGACACAATTTTTCATCTATTTCAGTTTCCATGTGCCTGGATAGGTATAAATTAACAAGCACACACAGGTATATCTTACTGTTATATTCTTACTCTTAAATTCCTGAAAGAGGGAGATTAAAAATGCTTCCAAAATTGTAAAAATGTGTTTTTCTTCAATGGATGATTGAGAAACTTTTTACATAATTTTCACTTAATGGCGTTAAATAGAAATTTGATGGAAAAAAATAAATTATTAAAACCACTTCTACTCTTGCCTTAATGTTGATTAATTGATTTGAACAGGTTAAGAATTTCTCCATTAATTAACTTGTCATGATGCCTAATACAATACCGGATATTTTTAAAGTTTTTTTTTTCTATGAAGAAACTCTGAATTCTTTCAGTTTTCAATCCATGACTACAACAGAAGCTGACCTTCAAAGTCCAACCACTCTCATCGTTATTATTGTCGCATGCCTAGTACTTCTGATATTCATTATCTCAGCTGTGATATGTGTGGTTTTGAGGAGGAAAAAACACAAAAGTAATTGATTTAAAAGCAAATACTTCTTTTGAAAACAGAATTAAAACCCATCGTTTATATGTCATATGTTTTGCAAATGAAATAGAAATAAATTAAGTTTTTTCTGTCATATATGATTAACCGGTACATTAAGTAACAATTAAAACAATTTTTCAAGAAATAATTCATTTATTATACCCGTTTCAATAAGAGCATCAAAAACATTCTTAACTTTGTTTTTCTAAAAATAATTAGAAGTGAATTTAGAAATGTTTAGAAATAATTAAATACAATGACAAGGAACGAATATTTCCAATTTACAATTCGAGTCACAATTCTTCTATAAACTAGAGGTTCTGTGAGCAATGAGCTCACTAAATGATATCCCCGCCTTATATATATGAATATAAGGATATGAATATATAAATGGCAGTGACCATGTTTTGCTATGGAAAACCCAAAATAGATGTCGATTCGAAAAGTGACAAAGAAGGTGTACAATTGCAATATGTTATAAAGATTCTGTGAAAGTTTCATCAAATTTATTCAGTGGTATTGGAGGAGTTGTGGATAAGAGATGGGTACTCAAAGCGTAATAGACAAACAAACGGGCGAACAGACCAATTACAATATACCCTCCCGCTTTTCAAGCGGTGGTATAAAAATATTACCTTAAATATCAAGCATATTCAATTTAAATATGTAAATATTCGTCTCTATCTAATAAGACGATTGATATTACAGGTGCATGTAACAATCAAAACACAGAGGAAGGTACATGTACTCCCCTCAACGATGCAGGTATCTGTAAATCTAAGCAAATAATACACTTTATGAATCGAAATGTTTTCTTCAATGACAATGGTATTAGTTTTCCTTTATTAAAAAATATTGTTGTACATATTTATTTCCAATAGAGTCCTGTATGTGATTGTACCCGCTTATCGGAAATAAAAGTATAAAAGATCTTCTTTCAAGTCAATATACCCTTATTTGTCTAATAATAAAGTACCTGCTTATATATTTCTCTTCAAAATTCAATTTTAGTTTTCAGCTATACACCTGTAAAATATTAGCAATGTTAATAAAAACACCACAAGTATTTGGCTCATGTTCACTCTAAAAATAATGGTCTACTGTAAAACGTGTATTTGAAATAAGGAGGGATTTTTGAAAAGGTAATTTTGTATTATTATCATCGTATAAATAAGCAAATGTATTATGAAATAAATTGACTACAGAAATTGCCAATAAATCATAAATTCAAATATAAACTACTGTACAGAGATGATTTTTGCTTCTTTTTGAGATATGAAGACTATGGTAAATATCGAAGAAAATAAGAAAATATATTCCAGGGAAAGAGATCTAGGTAAGTTTACTCTTTATAAATCTGATTTCTTTTACTCCTTGTTTCAAGAATTGCCCAATAATGGAGCAAATTATAGAAAAAGTAAGTTAAGGGTTGGATATTGAATTTTGTTTTCAAACCTTTTGCCGTACACTCTGCTTTGCTACCAGCAAAATTAAACCATAGCCATGTTGTTAAGACGATTCAAATAAACTCGCCAAATTTAACCAACATTTTACTGGAATCTTTAGGAAATATGCTTCAGAAAAGGCATTGCTTTTTTATGTCAGTAAGAGTTTATTAAAAAACATGGGTAAATTTTAAACAGTTCTTCGTTATATGATTTTATGAGTTATTGAATTAAACATTTTAATATGATTTTATAATGTAATTAGTAAATAATAACAATCCCCGAGGTCAGGAACGTTTTATTTTACTCAACTCAAATACAATATCAGATATATACTACTATTTCAATGTAGAAAATGATTAACAACTAAAGGTACTTTGAGCAGTGAGCTAACTAAAATGTTTTAATTCAAAATATGTCAACAAAAAACCTCATGTTGTGTTGAGAGATTATATAAAGATGCATGCGGTTGAAACATGTTTTTGAGCCTAAGAATCTCTCTTGTAATTACATTTTTCAGCAATGATAAAGACGCGAGAAAAAGCCATGAAACCCTATGAAGCAGAAACAGAGAGCATGCAACTCATCATGAGTATGTACATATCAGAAAACGACATGTTATTTATGAAATTTCATATGTTTAATTCTTCTTTTCTGTACACTGAAAAGTTGTTTTACCCATTAATCGTTGGACATAAAGATTCATTTAATGCTTTCAAGATATATTTATTTAAATTGTGTTTTAAATAATATTTGTAGATGACAAAGAAGAGAAAGAAAACTACACTGCTATAGATTTTAATATCTCACGTGTATGGGTAATTGTTAGCAACAGTAATATAAAGACTGCCGCAAAACTCCAGACCATAAGTCAAAAGCATAGTGACTCAGAGCTTTCATACATTGGCATCCAAAGAAACTGGAAAGTTGACTTACCACTTAAGAAGGTCATCATATTCCGCTCCGATTATTTCTCGACTCTTGACGAGATCACAAAAGATTTGGATGAACTTTATGAGTATTTACAAACTCAGCAGAAACTCTGTTTGGTGTTTGAGATTACTCAAGAGAAGTGGCGTATTCTGAGAAAGGAAGATAAACTGATGCAACTAGCAAAAGTAATTCGTATCTCATGAAAGATAAAAAAACAATAACACACCTATAGATAAAACTAATGTTTAAAAAATCATTGAATAAAGTTGTTAGTTTTAGCAAAAATGAACTAATCTAAAAATTACACAGCAGAGGTATTGCTCGAAGGTTTTTTCCCCCATAACCTTCATTAAAGATTCAACAATACAATTTACCTTAACATACTTTGAACATTTCGGTATATAGCTAGATAAATTCCGTACTAGTTATTCAACCTTCACATTCAATTAGTAAAAAAATTATTTAAGCATTCTAAATTCAAATGTCTTATCGCTTACTTTGACAAAAAAGTAACGCTTTTCAATATGAAACATTTGACTTAAATTAGTTATCTGTTTATGGCCTTGAAACATGTATTCTCATTAATAACAGCTCTTACTTTTTCTGTCAATCAATTGAATTTGTTTTACCTAATTGAGTATTGATCTGTGTAATTTTCGTAGAGTCCCTGTTTATCTATTAATTTTATGATAGTGAACCAGATGTTTGTCTTATGTTTTTAAAACTGTGCTAGCTCAGACTGATTGTACGCGAGGCTTTAAATCATTATTTTTAAATTCAAATAATTACGTTTTTGCACACATGCCTTTAAGGTTATCAATTTGAAAAATTTCCAAAACGTGAATAGAAGCGAAAGTATGATATGAGTCTTTATACGTTTTAACATATTCATTTTTTGTCATCAATTTGGAAATTTTACAAAAAAAATTAAGCTACCAGTTTATAGCGAAAGTAAGATAGCAGTTGATACACATGTCATGTACAAAAAGTGCATGGTTGAAATACAATAAATGGCAGGTGTTCATATTTAATCAATATGACTACCACTTAGTGAAACAGACTTTGCTCAGTGTTAAATATACACTCATTTTGAACGCCGAGGTAGTAAATTAGACACGTGATTCACCTTTACAAGGCATATGATTATCTATAACTTCCTGAACTCGTGATGTTTATAGGCAGAGAGTAAAATGTTGAGTGCCTTAAAAATATTAATATTATTGCCTGTTTGTAAGAGAGTTTCTGAGGATGTGTGTGTGTAACAATGTTTCAAATTTTATATGGACAAAGGTTTAATATGTTTTGCTTTCCATTCACGATACTATTATTTCTGGTTTTATGTATTTTTTTCGGAGAATTATTAAGTGGTGTAAATGGTGAAGTGTTGTCAAATCGAATTTAGAAAATATTAATTAGACTGTTATACGCCCTTACACCTTATTTATTCTTATATATATTGGGTATCCGTAATAACTAAATTTCTTTGTGCCTTCTATATTCATATTTTTGTCACTTTAGTTAATGAAGGTAATTATATGTATAAATATCATAAGTGAAAAACATGTAAATATATAAAGCACAAAAATCCACTTTTTTAAAGAAAACTCACTATATTTATATTTATAATTTTCTAAAAATGAAATCATTTGTTTTATATAATGAATTATATAGAGATAACAAACAGTATTTAAGATCAAAAGCCATAAAACAATACATAATAGGAGCAGAGCAAACACGGACCTACAAAACGTCAGAGGTTGGATCAGGTGCCATGGAGGAGTGACCATCCCCTGTCAACCAGTCACACTCGCTGTTTGCTCCTTGTCCTGGTCGCGAAATAGTGGAAACAATCTGAAGACAATTCATTCTTTGAATAATTGCCTAACAATTAGTATGAAAAACTTCAATCAGCATTTGACTCAATGACAAATTGTATTTGCTTACAAGGTCATTGTATCGATCACAGAACTTGCAAAATGTACATAGGTATGACTTGCTCCGGCATATTGAATAAACGGAGGGATATAAACCTCGTATATATTACTTATGAGGTATATTGCTGCATTAGTAAGGCAAGTTAACGATTGAACTGTTAAAGTCGTCATATTTATCCTAAAGCTTGGTTGTTGGATTACTATTTACGTCTTTTCATATAATTTTAAAATATCCAAATATGAAACAGACATGTATCTGTCAGATTCTGTAGTATCTTTTATTTCAAGCTTACCAAGATGCATCGTATCGCATTTATCTTTTTATTCTATCGATAAATATATTGGTTTTACAACTTTAACTTATTATAATTATTTCCCTGTACAAATTCATGGTTAAAGAATACCGAAAATCTAGGGGGGGGGGGGGGGGGGGAGTAGATCTAGGCCATCAGTGGTCAATGACTTTTAAATATCATCAGCTTCCTCGCGAACCACTTAATCGATTTTAATGCATTTTGGAATATAGCATCAAATGGTGTCCAAATCATTTATTTCAGGGTCCCGGGATGGGGTGCATAGGAATTAAGTTAAAACCATAAAAATAAATGTTATACTAAAAAATCTTCTTCGTTATATAATTACTCATAGACATCAATCTGTTAGTATGATTACAATAAGCGTTGTGCCTTATACAGTGTACTAAAATTATGATATCCATGGCCCCAGGATCAGGGTTGTTAGTTTGGACTCAGATAATTCTTTAGTGAAAATGCCTTAACTTTCTTTTTCCGGTTGCAAAGGAATATGAATTATAAATAAAATTAAAAATACATAACACCATCTCCTTTTACTACTCAAACTTTTTTTGATATCATAGAATTATAGAACTACCCCCTCTCTCTCTATAAAGAAAGAAGACATGAAAAACAAATTTGGGATTTATTGGAATACATATTTTAGTCAGTGTAGGATACAGTTAAAAAACGATAAAATTTGTCAATTTTTCAAAATAGTTCAAATGGACTTCTGTTTTCTATCATGTGCATACATGTATATTTCTTTTTATATATACCATTTTGTTTTTGTTTTTTTATTTGTATAACATTAAATGTTAACACAGTTGTTTTAAAATATGAATGGGATAAAATACAAAATGTTTAAATGAAGGATATGGAGATAACGAACAAAATTCAATATCAAAGTCCATAAAACAATACAAAATAGGAGCAGAGCAAACACGGACCTCCAAATCATCAAAGGTGGGATCAGATGTTATGGAGGAGTGAGCATCCCTGCCCACCGGTCACAGCAGCCGAGTGCTCCTTGTCATGATCGGGAAATAACGGAAAAATCCGTCGTCAAATCAGTAATGGACTAACTATTACTATGAAAAACGTTGGTCAGTATTTGACTCAATGATAAATTGTATTTTCTGACAAGGTCATTGTATCGACCAAAGAACTTACGAAATACACATAGATATCGTCAATCAGAAACTCAAGCATCTTTTTTATGTCAACTTCAGAGTACTTGTGTGTGCAATCAGAATGTGTTTCAAAAAAATAGTTTTGCAAATGACCAATGACCAGGTAAGTAAATACAAGAGTTCCATTTTTATTGAAAAAGCAGCTGTCAATGATATCATAAAGCCTGGACTTTAATTTATCGTGTGGAATGGTTGTATATAAAGTTGAAAAATCGTAAGTTTTTAAGCTGTTGATTTTGGTAAAATCTTGTGATTTTAAGGAAAGGATTGCACGGGTCCGTGAAAAAATTCTGCCCAATGAATTTTTCTCATTTTTACATATAACGTTCCTAATGTCAATGACACCATTATATCAAAGTATCAAGCATGGTCATCAGGCTTCTAAGGAAGTTATGGTTGCCATGGTAACCAACATTTTTTAATCTTTTGATATTTATGAGGTGAATGTTTTATAATGCCATACACGCAACAAAATTGAAGTAAATTAAATATTTTCCTGCAGATATTTGATAATATGCTTCATATTTATTGAAAATAAAAATTGTTTCGGAAACTATTGATAAATGTAGTAATGCTATTGTTTTTTGGGGTAGTATTAATTGTAAATTTGCAGTAATATTTTCACCTCAATAGCAGTTTTTAACGTCTAGACAAAAAAATTACCCAATGAATTTTCCCAAAACTAATATATGCTGTACTAGTCATTATAAGTGACTTATGGTTAAAATATGAAGTAAGGTAATCAGATTAATTTTGAAGCTACACGCATTTCAGTACCCCCCCCCCCTTCCTAGAATATTAAATGATTACACAGATTTTCATATATGTATGATGGTTTGTTGTTGGACCTTAAATATGCATAATCTGTTTAAAGACAATAAAGGCCATATGTATAGATAAATAAATACTTTTTCTCTGAAAATCTGGCAGCTGATGTTCATTTTAAGCACAATGATTTACTTATCACCAACAGTGGTCTCGAAAATAACTTTTTTTTTTCAAACTCAGTTTTTCATCTCCAAAACATTCATTTTGTTACTATATCAGCATAAATAAATAATGTATTATAAACCAGTGCACAGTCCTCAAAGGCCTTATTCTTCATGCTTTGAACACTCAGCGATGTTTCTTCTAGACCTGTGACCTGGAATCGGGGGGGGGAGGGGGGGATCAGACATTTGAACACATTGAATGAAAACAGGTTATTTTACATTGTACTTGTAACTGCATTATATATTTTTTATGAAATAAATGTATTCATCCATAAATTATCTTATTGGCCAAATTATAGTAATATTCACATTTACAAATAGTTTTTCTTCCGATTCTTTTTAAGAAATTACACTTCATTTTCTCCTGTACATGGATGAGCTCTATCTCCATTGTGACGTCATAATGACACAATTGACGTCAAAACTATAGATCTACTGTTTTGATTCAGAAATAATCATTGATTAAAATAACTTTTCGTCGCTTTATGATATATGCTGGAGTGAAACATCTATGTTCATGTCCATGTGATTAAAAAAAAAACATTTTTCAAATGTATTCCCATAAGCATGATGAGTTCACATGTTTCTTTTATTTATTTATGTACATATCTTCCCTGGTGATCTTTCAGAAGAAGTGTGTTGTGTTTCAATACGACGCATAAAGCATTTTACAACAATCGTTTACAATAAATGTGCGACGATGATTGAATGTTTACACGGTCGATGTCACTGCTGAAAATGCTAAAGATCTTATAGGAGAAAAGAAAATCCTCTGCGATATTTTTTTTAAAGATACGTCTTCTAGGCATACGTGGTCCTCGCCGTAACACGTTTATCAAAATCGCCTTTGTTCATCAATATTTATACATGTATCTAGTAAATCACACCGTCTGAATCTCTCATTGGAAATTATCTATATATAGATGTAGATCCTATGATAAACAACAATTTTAAATAAAATTCTAATTTTTAAATGAAGATATCAACCTCAATATATAAATAAAATTTATTTTTAATGAAATAGATTTCAATGTTCAGAGATATACAATAAACAGACGAAATATGCAAGTAGATAAAAAATATGATCAACGCTCACCAACACTCTCAGTGCATCGTAACAATCTTTAATATCTTATACTTTCTCTACTTTAGAAAAATAAACCCCTTTTGTCATGAGCGCAAACATATGACGTTCCTTATTTCGGAAATAGTTACAGCAAACATTCTTTTTTTATTCACCAAATGACGTGATCACGTGACGCCGTGCAATCGCGTCCTTAAATTGTCCAAAAGTTCTTTGGAATTTTTGAGTATCCACATCTGATTCACACCACTTCTTGAATATATTGTTGCACAGTACTCTTGAAGTCTTTCCTTCACAACTCTCAACATCTTAGTGAGAAGTAAAGAATGAGGTTTGGTAAAACATTTACTGGAACCCGCAATGTATCTTTGTTTGTAAGGATTTTTATGAAGTTTCGGAATCCAATATATATTTAGTAGTTCAAAATCATTTTGGTTCTTCGGGATATAAAAATATTCAAAACTGGTCAACCTGGTAAATTTTTTAAAATTTGCATTCCATTGAAAGAAGTTACTATTTTCCCTCGTTATTTGAATCTGATAATTAATCAATGCTAACAAAGAAAATGAAATCTCTACTGAGTACAAATTCTCAAGTTCTGAAAACCAGGTATTGACGAATTGAAAATGCACACAAAAAATGTATCAGAATTCTTAAAGTGACGTATCTTCTTCTCCAAACTTCTTCTTCAAAGTAAATCATATTATAATATAAGGAAAATTAGTAAATCATAAATCTTCAGGAAACGCGACTAAAAACACCTACTATGCATTTTCCAATTCAAATCTGATCAACAGACACATTTTAGAAATAAAAAGCATAGGTATTCAGGGAAAAAATTGCACAATTTTTTAAATACATCTATATAAGGTACTTTAATTTCTTTTATTTACTTTGGTCATTTTACAATGCATAGAATATAAAGATTTTCCTATCATTGCAAAACACCATTAATCACTTCGAATTTCATATCATGTTAAAGGTACTTGGACACAGATTTGAAGTTTATATTTTTTCTATAATATTACCACTTATATATTTTAATAGCATTTCACACAAAAATTAATTAAAAATCTTATTTCATATAAAAGTTATTAAAATTTTAATTTTTTTGGCGGGTTTGATTGACACGTCCTTGCACTTTCACAAATTTTAACTTTATTCTTAATCCTTAGGAAAAGTGGCAGTCTTGTTGTGTATTAATGAAAAATATTAATACTATAATCCAGAAAATTCAGTGTAGACATGTTCAAAAGCAAAACAAACACACGATATATTGTCAGTCCGTGCAGTTGTGGTGAGCAGACTTTGGCCGTTGAACGCACCCGGTGAACCAAAACACCAAACAATAACAAAGCTTTCGCCCTGTTTACAAAAAACTGTGTACATAACACGAGTGTGCTCGATTTGCTAAACTCTGTACACAACGGAATGACGATACTTGTGAAGGGGTTTTGCTTTATAATATTTCTACTCTGAATAAAATTATTTTTCTGGATTTAAGTTTTTATGTTTCTCATTAATACACAACAAGATTGCCACTTTTCCTAAGGATTAAGAATAGAGTTAAAATTTGTGAAAGTGAAAGGATGTGTCAATCAAACCCGCCAAAAATTAAAAGTTTTAATAACTTTTAAATGCAATAAGATTTTTAATCAATTTTTGTGTGAAATGCTATTTAAATATACAATTCGTGATAGTATACAGAAAAAATTAAGTTCAAATCTGTGTCCAAGTACCTTTAATAAACACTTGTATCTAAGATTATAATAAACCTCAATTTCTCTAACTACATGTATGTTACTTTAAAATTCTTATATGGGGTAAAAATTTCGACTTTCTATAAGACCTTTTTGAGAATTACAAAGAACCTTTAAGAACATTAAAAGATATGCAATGAAAATTGCTGCATAAAAAAATTTAATTTCCAAGCTTCATTTTGAGACTCTTTTGAATTAAATTATAAATTAATGAGTTATCCTTTCTGGCTTAGGATTGGAGTGCCTTTATGCGACTTATTTGTTTACTTAATATGATAGCATAAATTAGGTTGTTATATCTATGATTTTTTTTTAATGTACATATGACCTTGTTCTGAATAAGAAATTGAGATTCTAATAGTTCCTCTTTTCTCTCTTTTCATTTTCAATAGAAATAAAAAATAAACACAGTAAATTATACCATCTAAAGTATAAATTGTTCATGTTTACATTCAGTAGGGGCCAAGTCTTGAAATTCGAGGTCAAAGCTCTGTTTTGCACTCTCAGGTGAACAGAAACGTCCAGTAAAGTCCTAAAATTAAACCTTTTTCTTACACATAATGATATCTCAAGAGGTTGAACAACTAAAATGATAAGAGTAAAAATACTTCCAGGTAACTCAGGTGGTATCAAGTATTGTCATATGAGATAACGTAGGCGATTCGATAAATGATACTGTATATTAGAGTAAAGGAACTATATAAATACATGTATAAATTTGGCTTACTACTTTCCTGTTTAAATACATTATCAATGTGTACATAATGATATTATCTTCGACCTCATGTCATACAATGGTGGTAAAAGTTTTTGATTAACTTGCTTAACACCTGATTTATATGCAATTCCATCTTTCTTGTTTTAAAGAGCATCTCGTTACATTTGTTTTGTAGCCTAACATAGAAGGAGAATATGTTTCAACTTCAGACATAATTATAATAACACGAAAGATTTAAGCAAGGATGGATTAGATATTTTGATTGATGCATTCGTATATTTCTTCAGGAACCATCAGTGACCGCAAAGGATGCATTTATTTTGGTGTAAGGAGTTTTTAAATTGCTTTGTATCGAATTTGTAAGTTTAATAGTCAACAACTCTTCCATCTAGGTAAGCAACAAAAAGGCATTTACTTTTTAGCTGAACATAAAATAAAATCTCAATCTTAAGATTTGATATTTTCATGAGAAAGATCGAATTGATAATAAATTCTGCATATCCATCAAATTAAGAACCAACTGTTAATATAAAAATACACTGTATACATGTATATATAAATATATTTGTTCTAATTTTTAATTGCAATAGCTTTCGTTATTTTTTCCATACGTAAATACTTATATATTGTGATTTTTTTTCAATGCTGTTATAGAGGTTGACTCGACAAAATCTTTAGTCTATTATAACTGACTTACCGTATGTCGGGTATTTTCGGCAGTTGGCATATTTTACGAATTTTAAACACTCTCATTTCTTAAAAGAAAACTAGCAATGCTTTTTTTATTCGTAAATATTTTTCAATAATCAAAGACCTTTTAACTTTCAAGGTACATAAAATCGAGATACATTTTTAAAAATTAACCCAAAACGGAGACCCAAGATACTTGAGTAATATTTTCTTAAAATGCTCGTGACATCATAGTGTTAATAAAATTAAAGAATCATGTAAATAACAATTAAGACCATATTTATCTTAGTAAAATAATAAGTTAAGCCACATTAAATCCACTTTTCTTTTCATTTAATGTTTCTTAAAGTTCTTATTGTTGATGAAAATTAATCGAATTTAAGCATTTGGGGTAAAATTTATAGTAGATGGGCTTTACCTATGAAAGTAGCTATGAGGAGTGTCCGGTTAAATCATGGACAAGTTGTCTATATTAATAATCAATGGGTTCTAAACTTTTTATTACACTTCAGTACATTTTTCACGAATAAACATAGCAAATTTTAAATAGATATATGCATAGATAAAAAATTATTAGATTTTATGTTATGTATTGCATCGCCAAAATATTAAATGCAGCGTTGCGTTTCCTCTTTTCTTAAAACAGCTGGATAAGTCCCACTTGAATTTACGAGTCTCATTTACGCACATACTTGTATTTCCCTTTATGCCTCGGAGTTCATAAGCAGTCAGGAAACAAATCATGCACACACATGGAACCATCTGAAGATTTATTAATAAGTTATGGAAAGTACTGTATGCTAGGTTATTTTCGTCCCATGTTATTTTCGCCCTTTTGACCTTACCAACAATTTTGCCCCGTTTAAAATTCGCCCAGTTACAATTCTCTTAAACAATTTATACTGTATTATCTGAATTAGCCCCCTTTTAAATTCGCCCAGAGGTGATTAGGGCGAATTGGGCAAAAATAAAACGGGGCCGAAATTTTCCCTGTATACAGTATTTTCAATATCATGCAACAAATTAGGCAATCTTATATCAATGTTCTACAGTGACAGCGTCTTTTGCTATTACCCTATCTGTTTGTCCATATAAGATCGGATAATACATTTATATCTTTTTCTTTATGTTTTGAAAGTCTCTTGGGGTAAAATTAATACATCTAGATCAAACTGCACCACTCTCCGGTGCGCCATATCAGCGAGAAATTCAAATAATTTAATTTTATACTTGTTACACGTCATTTGATTGGATAAAAGATTTCATCCATTTTGTATAACATAACTTGCCTACGTCACATTGAGTTACGTCAAAAAACGTATTACTCTGCTTGACGTTACTTTTAAAATTTAATCAGTGTGAAGCATTTTTCTAAGGGAAAATTGTCTCATTGTCTGTACTGCAGTTAAATTATAAGGAATGAGGCTTATTTCAACTTATATTATACGATATAACAAAACTTGGGACAGTTTACGCTTTTTTATAAACCGCGAAGCGTAAACTGCCCCAAGTTATGTTATATCGTATAATATAAGTTGAAATAAGCTTCATTCCTTAAATGTTGAGTATGTTTTTCGTTCTTCCAAAGATGTAAATATAAGGAATGTTTTTAAGCTTAGTGTGAATTATTGGTTTGTGAATCACACAAACTTGCACCTAGGCATATTTTCATGAAGCATATGCCTACATGACAAGTCTGTGTGATTCACACACCAATAACTCACACAAAACTTCAAAACATTCCTTAAATAACATCATTTAGAAGTGAAATATGCCATTTATTAAAGTAAATGACAAAAGCAGTAAAATACAGTTTACAAAATTGGGTCAGAAAAAGGGGAATAAAATTGAGTAGTTTCCAAGAAAAACGCTTTGTCCACCATTTTTACGGACAACCCTTGTACATGTTGTATGATATCTTCAATCTGCAACCGATCTACAAGTATTTAAAAAAATGTTAATAGCGAGCGCAGTCACTGCGAGCTCTTAAAGTAACGCCTGGGCAAAGATGAAATTTGGACTACACATTGATCCAAACGATTTTTTCTACAGTTACTTCTGGATCCACAATGCTTCCCTTGTTAAATTTAAAAAAGCAACAAAAGTTCAAGAAATTATTAAAGTTGCCTTGTTTAAATTGATATATTTCAGACAAATAGTCGCTATAAAGTTTCGTAATTAAAACAATCCCTGTTCATGCTTTGGTTTGGTAATGCAACATACATACTACATCATATGACGTCAGAGTCTATATGCACCAAACGTCACGTGCGGTTTCACAAGCCCAATCTAAATTAACACTGATCATCCATATTTTACAATATGCCCTGTTCAATGACAGTCAGCCATGTTCAAAATAAGGAATACCTTATGTCCATTTAATGTAACCAGATGGAATGAAGAAAGGAATCTGTTTAATTGTTCTAGTAGTACCAATGTCTACCACTGTCTTGTTGACGAGAGGAATAGGTCCGGGGAGATATGTATACAGTCTGTCTGGGTTCAAGGAGGTATGTTTTTTCATAGATTTTTAAAGCTATATAAATATAAGATCTATATAAAGCACCAACATGTATGAAAAATGTTATGGCAGTATAAGATACAGTCCGGGTATAAATCGTTACAACCTCGTTTTTCCCATAAGTGTTTGGTAAAACTGTGTTTTTGATTACTTTTTCTATTCCATCTAAAATTCAGACAAAATAGAAATCAATATCTATCTCCGTAATTTGTCAAACGTTAAGCAACACAATGAATTAAATTGAATATTACAACTTTAATAACTGTTTGAATATGTATAAGTAATCTACCAAAACAATTTTGACTATGTCATGGATTGATGATACCAATTAAGGTTGAACGCATTTATCGGACACATAAAATATAACAACATTATGCTTGAATGACATAATAGCGCCATTATCATGTAAAAACAGTTGCTGCAGTAAATCGATTCACTGTGTCAGTATTCTGTTCACTTGACACTGTTAAATTACTTTCACTAACCCTGCTATTGTCATTGTTTTATTTATAAATATATTTTAAGATCATTGTTAAGGAGTTAATGTCATAAGATAGTTTTACATCATTATACCCCCTCAATGCATCCACAAAGGAAATACATATCCTGTCAATCAATTTAAACCCAAAAGCCTTTTAAAAGGAAATTATTGTTTGTGTTTATCTACGTATACCTAGATGATCATCTTTGTTTCTATCATAATGCTTTATCATAGTTAAAGTATCTTTTGGCAGCGTGTTTCCCGTTATGTACAGATCAGTTTTCTTTGTACAGGTTATTGTCCTGAGTACAACAATGACGCTAACACGGTGGACACCGTCCCCTGTGACTGGTCAGTTAGATGCCCCAATGGACCTTTTCAGTCTTATGACGTCTATCAATGTAAGTAATCATGATTGCGGAAGTAAGGAATGAATGTCCTAATTCTGGACAGCTTTAAGTATTTTGAAATACACTTAAATCGTATGACAAACGAGCTTTTCTTATTCTTTCCTTTGTTAACTTATTTCTTTAAGAGATGAATTAAATAGCAACCCAAATTATGCTGTATAACTTGGGTTTGAGCAGTTTATGCTTTATAAACCGCAAAGTATTTAAGTATATAAAACAAGACTATTTCTTCCTTAGAAAACCTTCATATAGATCATATTTTAAACGTAATATCAAGCAAATTGATACGTTTTGACGTAAGTCATTGTGACGCAGACAAACCAGTTAAATTAGATTAATTTTTCATTCAATTTAGATTAATTTTTATTCAATCAAATGACGCGTTACAACCAAAATTAATTAATGTAGTTATATTTCACCATCAACTGTTTATAGTGCCATATCTCCGAAATTATTTGCTTTTCAAGAGATTACTCTGAGAACGATCAATTAGTCACTGATTATTTGATGTTACAGGAATTTTAAGAACGTCGTTTTAAAGAAGAATAATTTAATTTCAGTTGTAGCTCGTCATTTGATTGGTTAAACGATTTTTTCCATTTTGTATAACATAACTTGCCTACGTCACAATGAATTACGTCAAAAACGTATTAATCCGCTTGACGTTAACTTTTAAAATATGCTATATTTGAAGCCTTTTTCCGAAGGAAAAAATGGAAATATTGTCTCATTGTCTGTACATTGAAATTAAATTATAAGGAATGAAGCTTATTTCAACTTATGTTATCCGATATAACAAAACTTGGGACAGTTTACGCTTTTTTATAAACCGCTTCGCGGTTTATAAAGCGTAAACTGCCCCAAGTTATGTTATATTGGATAACATAAGTTGAAATAAGCTTCATTCCTTAAATACTGTTCGTTATCTCCATATCCTTCTTTGAGTAAATTCCTTGGTCGTTGTTGTTATAATGACCATGTCACTCAATATAACATTGGATCGGTATTTTTGGCTGAGTTGTTTCAAACTAAATTTAGGCCTTTGTTTAGATACTAGATTTGTCTTTGCAATGTATCCTCGATCCATTCATAGGGTTTAAAACGGTTGTGACCGGTCAACAACATATATGTATGATGCCTACTCGTTCCAAGCATCTGATCCCACCTCTGGAATTACCAAAGGTCCGTGGTTTTGCCTCTTTAAAGTTTTGTATTGTTTATTGATTTTTTTTAGTTTTACACTGTTCGTTATGTTTACCTATTACATTGAAATACTAGTAATTTTTATGCGTGTTGTGTTGACTTTGGGTCACACATTTTACTTTTCTGGGTCTCGGGGGCATTTGAGGTTTTATTTGTAGTAAAAAAAATTTACAATGTACAATATATATTCTGTTCTTTAGATATCTGACCACGTTTCTTCAATTTGACATTTTTTACCCCCGTTAACGAAGTTTCGGGGTATATAGTTTTTTTTTTCGTGTCCGACCGTCTGTCTGTCTGTTTCTCTTCTAGCTGTTTCTCTGTCTATCTGTCTGTCTCTCTGTCTGTCTGTTTGTCCACAGAAACGTTAACCTTTCCTATAATTTTTGATTTATGGAGCTATTACATTCATATTTCACATGTGTATTCCATGTGACAAGACCTTTCTTTAGGTACCACCAAATTTGACCTTTTGACCTTGAGCTTTGAGATTGACCCACTTTTACTCAAAGATTTTGAACTTTTACTTTGGCCATATCTTTTGAACAGTAGATACCAGGATATTTATACTTGATATTTTTTGTGTGTGTGCAAAAACCTTTCATTGGATACCAACAAACTTGACCTTTTGGCCTTGACCTTAGAGATTTCTGTACTTATAGAAAAAACTTTTACCTTGGTAATAACTTTTGAACAGTAAGTGTTAGGTCTTTCATTCTTCACAAATGTAAACCTTGTGAAAAGACCCTTTATTAAAAAAAGAACCTTGACCCTTTGACCTTGGAGTTTGACTTTCTTTCAAAATACAATCTTGATTATAATTTTTGAGTTAGAATTAGCACTAGGGATTTCATACTTTACTTATTAAATTCTTGTGACAAGATCTTTAATTTGATATCAAGAACTTTAACCCTTTGACCTTTACCTTGGAGTTTGACCCGCTTTACACAAAAAATCTAAACTTTTACTTTGGCCCGAATTTTTAAATCGTAGATACTAAGAATTTCGTTTTTCAAAAATCAATTCTTTTTGGCTTTCATTTGAAACCAACAATTTTGACCTTTTGACCTTGACCTAGAAGATTTCCGTACTCATGAAAAAACGTTAACCTTGGTCATAACTTTTGAACGGTAAGGGCTAGGGCTTTCATACTTCAAATATGTATTCCTTGTGAGAAGTCTTTTCATTGAATATCAACAACTTTGACCCTTTGACCTTGATCTTGTTTGTACTTTCTACAAACTTTAACCTTGGCCATTACTTTAGAACAGTAGGGACTAGAGCTTTTATATTTCACATATGTAAATCTTGCGACAAGATCTTTCATTGAATATCAAGAAACTTGACCCTTTGACCTTGACCTTGGAGTTTGACCTAGTTTTTACAAACTTAGCCATATCTTTTGATAAGAGCCGATGCCCTTGTAAGGGCCGATGCTTTCATACTTTCATATGTAATCTTTGAGACAAGGCTTTTTTTTTTAGAAATCAACAACCTTGACCCTTTGACCTTGACTCTGAAGTTTGTCCTACCTTAAAAAATGTTAACCTTGGTCATAACCCTTGAACAGGTGCTAGGGTTTTATATTTCACATTTGTATTTCTTGTGAAAAGGCCTTACTTTAAGTACCAACATATTTGATCTGCAGTTGAGAAATCTTAACCTTTACTATGTTGCCATACGGGGGTATCAGTGTTTCACAAACACATCTTATTGCTAATGATTTAGACAATTCATCAAGGACATACAGTAAATTTTAGGAAGATACATTCACCTTTTTAAAAAAGTATTTAATGTATTGCATCGTTTGTATTTTTTTAATAAAATATTTGAAGATCACAAACAGTATTTAAGCTCAAAAGTTCTTTAAGCAGTACGAAATTGGAGTAGAGCAAACACGGACCTACAAAAAATCAGAAGTTGGATCAGGTGCAATTTATGTATGCATTAAAATGTTTTAAATGTAAAACTTCTAACTGGTATGCTTTAAATACAAACTTGTTTAATCAAGTTAAACATATTTAGGAAAGCTTTCACATTATGTTGAAAATACGGAACTTGTAGGCTTATAAGCAATTTTTTTACGCGTTTTTATTTTTCTTTGTTTCAGATCCCGTTTGTTTAAATAAGACGTATCATGACAAGTAAGTTCAGAACAAGACAATGCATTAATCATCTACTAGATTATTATTATCATATCATTTGTATGAATGAAATTTTAAATAATTTTTTTTAAGCTCAAAGTTGAGTCACATATTTTGCTTTTATTTTACTTTTGACATTGAAAGAAAAAAAAAACTTCCTCACGTGCCAGACTCTGTGGTGTCTTTATGTTGTTCACTGAGATACATCGACTACAAATGAAATCAACTGATATGATAAAACGTCAGAGAAATATTAGAAGATTGAATTTTGTTCAGGTTATTAAAACAGTGTATCAAAATTTTATACAAATGAATGTTCTGTCTAGTAAATCATATCTCATTCTTGAATAAACAAAGAAGGAAACATTTCAATGAATCAAAAATAAGATTTTATTAATTTTAGTTGAAAAAAAAATTCCAAGGTTCTCTCTTATGTTATTGCTCTTTGATTACTCATAAACAGCCATATAAACAGAAACAGAAATAATTTTGCAATATCGAAAGTTAAGGGGCGCCTAAATAAACACATTTTATCAGAGTAACAGTGTTACGTACACATATACGGTCTTGTTTAAATTGATTCTAAGGAAACTATCTTTTAGAATATAATTACTTTAGCCTTTTAGTTGATTTGAATGAAACATTTTTTTAACAAAATTATGCTGTTCAATCTTTTTTCTTTTAGAAATCTATCTGTGTATGATGAGGACCCCTCATCTCTACCGTGGCTATATATAGGCGTGTCAGTCGGAGTACTTGTCCTCCTTCTTGTCTTCAGTGTAGTAGTTGTCGTGTGTTACAGAAAGAGAAGATCACGTGAGAACAAATTTGATTAATTATATTAAAAAATTGTAATGTGTTTCTCGAGATAGAAAAATGCCTTTTTCTTTTGACATAACATTCACAAATAACATACTCAAACTGTCACAATTCCCATTGATACCAATAGCGCCCTGTATAAAAGCAGACCGACTTTTGTATTCATATAAAGCAAAATGTATTTAAAAACTTATACAGAGAAGACGAAAACACTTTTATTCCTCAAACCTACATTAAGATATAATGACGACGTATTTTCAATAAACAATAGATAGTTCCATTCAAAAGGTGGACTCGATATATCCCAGAGAGCTTTGGATTAAGGTTATCATAGAATTTGACACATCTGTTTCATATTTGAATATCTTATTTGAAAAAGAAAGACTTTAATGGTTACCTAACAACAAACGTTATGACTTGATTTTCAAGCGCCAGCTTCCCTTATTATTTATATAGCAAAATTTCCGTATCACCTGCTTACGGAGTTTATATTTTCAATTTCATTTTATACGCTCTATGTACGATTGATTTCTAAAAAGGGGCAATTTACTGACCAACAAGCTGATGAATAAAGAATACAAACTGTCGCTTTTAAAGTCTTAATTTTGCAAGGTCTTTTATCGATGCAAAGACCTTACCAGCAAATAAAATCTATCATTTAGGTAAATGCTACGAGACATTTTTCATACTAATTGTTCCGCCATTTCATTTGTATTTCTAATATTTTACGGACTTTGAACAAAGTTTCCTTCTTTATTTTATTTTTTGACAGTTATGTTTCTCCTACTAGAGGATTTTAATTTCTAGAGTTAATGTTAGGACATTGAACAAAACAGATTTATTCGATCTATGAACGTTTGATTACAATAATCTACAATTTTCATTTTAGACGATATTTCTAAAGGAAAAGATGAACAGATTTCTTTATTATCCAAAGGTATAATTTGATGTTTTAAGTAAACAAAAAGTATAATATGCATTATGCAATTCAATGAAGAAAAAGTTTACATTGTACAAATAATTAAATTCTATTAATTATCATTTTTGTCTAGAGACACCATTCTACAAAACATCTACTTTCCATGAGGCATGTAAATTTCTCAAAAACGATGGGAAAATTCTATGTTTCATAGGAAAATGGGGTTCGGGGAAATCGACAACAGCTAAACAAGTTTATATGTCCTTTACTGGAAGGGAACCGGTTGTAATAGAGGACATATTGAATTTTGATGTTAGTACATGTCAGGACTCTGTTATCATAGAGGAACCGTTACTAAGCGAGGACGTTCCTGACGTGGAAAGAAGTGATATTCTTAAAAAGATAATCTCTTTGTGCAAACAAACTCAGAAAACAAATAAAAATGAAACATTTTTGATTATGACTTTGACTGATGAAGCTTGGGAAAAAAATGAAAAGAAAGTCAAAAATTGTTTCTCTTCAAAGAATGAGCTACAATCTTTTGGTTTGAATTGGGGGAATATATCAAAAGGAGAACGGATTCAGATCCTTCACACAATTTTCAAAGCTTACAAACCAGAAACGCCTTTCTCTACCGTTGAAAAAGTTGCCTCGAGATTTAATAAAAATCTTCATGTTGGATTCCCAGAGATCTGCACACTATTTTTTAAATGTAGCGAGTTTCAGAAACATGGTGTTGTATTCTTTAATCGACCGCTACGTTATTTAGCCTCACATTTAGAAAAAATGTGTCTTGATTCAAACAAGAAAGAACAATTTCTTTTACTGGTGTATATGAGCTTTAATGACATGAAAATGGATATAAACAAATCGGATCAAAAGCTGAGGGAAATATATAAAGCATGTGGTCTCAACAATATTGATCTAAAATCGCTTTTACTACCAGAAGAATTTTTAGTGAAAGAGAACTCATCAGTCTATGTGTTACAGCATGGAATTATAAAAAGAATGTCACTCATAACGTTTGGAAAGCTTTATTTCTCCGAATTACTAAGGTTTTCATCGAGGAAAGATCTGCTTGGCTGGATAAAACGCAAAACATTCATAGGATCACTAGTAAAAGGTGCTAAGGAAGCATCAGAAATTGAACCAGTCCTTGAAGTTAATGACGAGCAATGGTTTGAGTATCTTAAGAAAATAGAATCGGCAGCACAACCGAGTTTTGAAATCCCGTGTAAAGATGAAATACCCGCCAAAATACTGACATCTGAAACATGCATATAAGAGTGTCATTCAAAAGACACGTATACAATTGATATATGTTAATATATCTGACACTCGACGCTGAAATATTTCGGAAGTTCTCATTTTTCCGAGATGTAATTGCTGAAAGCAGTATAGTCCAAAAGGAGTAGTGAAGGAAGTCAAGTTAGGTTTTTCATATGGTGAAATTATGTATGCATGTACTTCATCATTAAATTAATGATCACCTGATTGTTACTATCTAATTCATTCATTATTTTTGTGAATTTTTTTAAATCGTCAAAATATAATGATGATGATTGTTTTCAAAATGTAAAAAAAATTCAATTTTTCTAATTCTTTGATTATATTCTAAACAAGTGTAATATTTACTAGTTCTAATAAGTTTAGTGTAATATTACCACTTATACGAGCCTGGTCTCGGATGAGTGAGTTTATTTCAGTAACCATATGTTCCTCCATTCCGGACATCTTAAGTCCTCTCAGATATATAATCATATTAACCCTTAGTACCAACCTATCAAGTCTTATTACGTCTATCAATGTAAGTAATCCTGATTGCAGATATAAGGGGTGAATGTCCTAATTAATGGCAGCGTTATGTATTTTGAAAGTCATCTAAAAGATATATATGCCGTATTAGTGTTTTATTTTAAAAGAAATAAATATATGTGGTGTTTCATCAAGTTTTATAAGTTACATGTATATACTTTCTGCAAATAAGACAATTCCACTCCATCACTTTTAAAAGTTATGAAATATTATTTGGTAAAAATCATTTTCTCTCCGTGTCGGATAAAAAACCGCCTCATTGAAATATTCATCATCACGTACTACCCAGCAGGCACACAACGTAGTTTAAACGTTGAATATTAGTTGAAGTTAGGTTTAGACGTTGATAAATCTAGATACAACATTGATTCAACGTTGACTTTTCAACGTTGATAATTTAATGTTGAAATAACATTGAATTTAAATTGAGTTGAATTGCCAACATTGATTCAACGTCGGATCTTCGCTGAGCGGGCCAGTCCTATTTTTCGCTGATAGATAATTTGGACTATGATAGTGTCGGACTATAACACTGTCGGATCATAACGAGGTCGGATTTGACAAAGTCGCACTACCGTATACCGTAAATCTGGAAATTTTTGCTGTAGATAAATTTTTAACAAATTTGCGAGTTCATTGCATTCGCAAAAATATTTTTTGTAAAAATAATTCAACAGTAAGAAAATGTAAACAAAGCTGTGGTCATTCACAAAATTTTGAAACGTAAAAATTAATCAACAGCATTTTGACCCAGATTCGCAAAATAAAATCGACGCAAAAATTTCGAGATTTACGGTATCATTGCTAACTATTATAATTAACAAGGATGGTAAATATTTACTTTAGAAAGTTTTAAATTTGTAATATTGATTTTCAAAAACAATAACATTAGAATCACATGGAAAATAGTTTAAAGTATAAAGTGCTGCTTATTTTTTTCAGAAATGATTTATGTGTAGATCATGAAATGAACAAATTGAACACAGAAAATAGAAAGAGTAACGATTTATTACCACAGCATTAAATATAATATATGAGGTGCATATGAAAATAATACTTACTATTATATCTATTTAAATCATGATGGAAAACATCATGGAGTCAGAAAATCACAGTGATATACGTGGTTGTGAGAAAAAAAAAATATATCTGTGATGAGGAGTTATCTTTTTTCTAAAAATTTCTTCATGTGAAAAAAAAGTCACTCTAATTAAAATACTGTATTAAGTACTTGAAATATTAAACCATTTTTAAAATGGTACTTAAAAAGATACAACTTATTCAGTTTATATGGCATTTGATGTTGGATTTAAATGTTTTATTGTTAAATATAATAAAAAAAATTACAAAGAAATATGCAAACGAAATAGAAAGTAATTTTTCCATCATATGTTTGATCTCATAAAATTGACTACTCAGGGGTCTCAGGAAACTGAATAAGAAAACTATGAGTAGTATTACAATTTTGCATTTTGAAAGTTATCATGTCTTATCAGAGGGTCGCTATCCCTCCAACAATTAAGAAGGCATCATAGCAACCGTGCAATAAAACGGTTAAAATTTTAAGTAAGTTTATTATTACTATATGACCCCCCCTTTCCCCTTTAATCAAAATAAATAATTGAATAGATGTTGAATCAACTGTTTTTCAACATATATTCAACGTTGATTATCAATGTTGATTCAATGTTAAGACTTCAACGTTGATACAAATTTTCAAAATCTAACATAAAATCAACGTTGAATCAACATAGAAAAACAACGTTGATTCAAAGTTTATTCAATGTTGTGTGCCTGCTGGGCGTGGTCTCGCATGTTCACAGCAAACAATGGTCCATGCAATCTCGTGAATGAACCGAAAGCATGATGGTCTACTACGTTTTTCTACAAACACATGAGCTAGGGATTGCCAATATGTGAGCGTACCCCAGAGTTGGTTGCTTTTTGTACCGAGGCATAATCACGTGCAATTGTCTTTTCACTGGACATTTTCAGTCGGGTGAACAGCTATCAACGACTATGGATAAAGAAGTGTGGAAACCATGTTGTGCCAAAATGAAATAACTTATACAAACAAATTATATAATTTGATCAATCAAAATGGTTATAAGATACATTCGATTCTGCATTTCTTAATGGTTCAAAACAAAAAAAGTATTCCACAGATTATCATGTATAAATCTGCACAAAATACCGAATGCCAAAACCAAAATACTACTAAATAATATAGATATATTCCTTACATATGAACCACAGTATTTCTGACCCCTTGAAAATAATATAAAAATTCTTGCAAGTAGGTAATCAGCATTGGCTCGGGCTAATTCGAAAGTGAAATTTGGAGTTTGGCAGTAAAGTTAAATAAGGTAATGTTTCTAACTGTTCTATCCCCCCACCCACTTTAAAAAAAACCTGAATTAATTTTTCTTAATGGTGTTCATCGAAATGCTTGGTTGTGCCCTCAAACTGGAATAGTTTTTAGGGGCCTGGAATTCCTAAACCCATTTTATTTTATTTTATTAGCCCAACTATATATTTCTAAGAAGGCAAGATGTATTGTATGTAAGTTTCATCTACATATGTTATATATAGTTCATATTAAAAAAAACCCTAAGGGATAATTGACGATATCCCATTCAGGGTGTTAAAATAGCAGTTTAAATTACTTGATATGCATTGTACTTGACAAAATATTTTTTGCGCATAATGCGCTCCATACTGAAGATCCGTAGTCGCTTTGTTACAACGCGAAATGTAATAACAACGCGAAATGTAATAAACCTGGATTATTACATTTTGCGTTATTACATTTTGCGTCGAAATCAACGCAGAATGTAATAACGCAAAATGTAACAACACATTTTGGAGAATTATTACATTTCGCGTTATTACATTTGCGTCGGGATCAACGCAAAATGTAATAACGCAAAATGTAATAACACGATTTTTGGATTATAATATTTGCGTTGTTACATTTTGCGTCGAGATTAAGCAAAAAGCAGAAACGCAAAATGTAATAACACATTTTTTTCGTCTGCCAGATTGAGTACAATTTTCAATAATGTAATGTAAAATAAAACAAAAGAAAAAAGAAAAAAAATAATTCAATTTCTTACAATTAATAATTTTTTGTTGGGAACTGTGTAATAAAAGATAAAAAAATATTTTTTTAATATATTGATTTAATTAGTTACATGTATTCTAAATCAGTTTAATAAATGCATTGAAATAATCATAAACTTTCAAATTCGGCACCGCTCTCCAATTCACTTTCATCTTTAACGTCAAAGTTCCTGAAACCTTTTGACACATTTCTAATTAGCAAATTTGTGACGTAAACCAGGCTATTGTGACGTCTACTACTCTCTGGAGTTTTCGTTCAACATGTTCAACAAACGAGAACAATATTGCGGGAAGATACACTGGGTGTTCCTAAGAGGTGGAATATGACGAAAAGCGTGCTGACAGCCGGGAAATATAAGGTTTTACGGCCTTATCACGTGATAACCTAGAACCAATCAGATAAGGTGTTGTGTAGAATATTTATAATGAGGTATAATAATATTTGTTATGATATAGGGTCACAAAGTAAGGTACCATCGGTCCGTACTAGCATTGGAGTAATGGGAAAACTCAGGAGGGTGGCTGTGTTAGATAACTCCTACGCATGTCATAACCACCTTTAACCAACACCAAAATTTGGATGTATACCTCTCATAAACATGAAAAGTGACTACCAAATTATGAACTTGGTTAAAGATGGTTATGACATGTAAATAAAAGCAATATGAGCTGTATCTTTGACAATTTTATTTTGCTGGTAAAATGTGCTTTTATGATTAATTTGTACGTAATTTAAACCCTTATGACCAATAAGCCCAAAATAAAGTTTAAAATGTTTCTGAAGAAATATTTCTTTTCAACCGAATATACAGTTTTATATATGAAATCATTATTGTACAGGACGACAATAATTCAATTTTGCTTCAATCAAAGCTAATAAAAAAATTTCCATCGCAAATATGAACAACAGAAGTTTATAAATGATTTATTTTTCTGTCATTAAATTAGTTAATTACAATTTTGCAATAAAATTTTCCGATGTCAAACATGCAGCTCATATTGCTTTAAATTTTACGATATTTGCAGGAAAAGCTTACTACTCACAATGAAGGATATCATCTTATACTGATTATTTCTTTTCATGAAATTTTGGTAAGAGTAAAATTTTCTGTTGATTTACTAAGAATTAATATAAGCCATGCATGAATACTCAAAAAATGTCAATTTTTTACTTTAACAAATCTAAAATCGAAGGACTGAGAATACTGGAGGTCATGAATTTGCAATTGAGACGTCTCCTTGAAATGTCTGCTAGTAATCGCAGTTATGATAAGGCTGTCCGAAATCTTAAAATGCCTTAAAAATATACATTTTATCTTGAGCTAGATTTTAATTTCAATATGTAATCCTTGTTTGAAATTGCAGTCAACTTGACATAATAGTTTAATCAGGTATTAAAATAAAGCATTTTTGTGACGTCAGTAGTATAAGCATCCTAGATAGCGAGGACAACTGAGTGCACTTTTGGGGCTGGGGGGGATAGGGGGTTCAACTAAGTGCAGGTTTGGGTCTTGGAGGGATAGGGGGTTCAACGGAGTGCAGCCCCTGTGGGGGATAGGCGGGTCAAGGGAGTGCAGCCCCTGGGAGGGATAGGTGGGTCAAGAGAGTACAGATTAGGGGTCTGTGGGGGATAGCTGGGTCAACTCAGTACAACCCTAACCCTAACCCTAGGGGGCTAGGTGGGTTAGTACATAGCCCCTATATGTCCTATACGAGGTGTTTACACTGTGTTTACATTATTCACTACGCTGCTACTACGATTTTGGCAACAAGTCAAGAATGTCATTGTGACGTCACGCTTCACAGTCTAGACAGTCTAGCCTAACCAGTTCAAACTGGATTTCCTCAAAACAATAACAAATAACACACAAGACAAAAACAAAGAACACAGCAATTTTATTCAGAATGAAAATACAAACATAGACTGTCTTCTTAATTTTTTCCCTCTCCTTTTTCTTGAGATTGTTTTTCTTCAGGCGATAGAGGGATGCGACAATTTACATACACTTTATAAATAGACCTATCTGTAAAAATTCCTATAAGCTTCTTTTCTTCCCTTATCCTCTTTTCTCCCAATTGATGAAAACAATCCACAAGTGAAATTTTCCAGGAACTCTTCTCCGGCATATAAGGTTCAGTCAGGATCACCAATTGATATTTTTGATAACCGTAATATCCATTTTTTCTCTCCTTCAGACAGTATTTTTCCTCTCTGGTGTCATGATTTTTTTCATAATCTTCAGGATCCAATTCCACTCTTTTTACCAACCAAAATTTTTTGTACTTTAAATTCGGTGGCCATTTTAAATAATTTCTGTTGCGTTCATAAAAATTCTGGATGGCTTCTTCTTTAGTTTTCATCCATTTTCCAAAATGTTCTCCGTTAATAGACCAACAATACTCCGTTTCCTCTGTCATATTTTTTGTCTGCTCCATTTTTTTTTACCTGTGTGCAATTCCAAGTACTCACAAAGACTGATCGTCGATGTCCAGCTCCGCTTTATATACCTGCTGTGGGGCGTGTGCACGTTTTACCTACGTATTTTATGCTGACTACACAGGTAAATACTTGGCAGCGATTGAAGTCAGGGGCCCGTGTGCAAAAATACGATAGACCTACGTTTTTTTTATGCTGACTACACAGGTAAATACTTGGCAGCGATTCAAGTTTGTTTAGGGCCGTGTGCAAAAAATATGCTTACCTATGCATTGTGACGTCATCCACTGTATAAATACGGCTTTTCTCCTACTTTCAGCTCATTCTACTGTCAGAGCCAGCCCCCTGCCGGGGGGTCATGGATTCTACTAGAGAAAAACAGTTACATGCTCAACGATTATTAGAATGAAAAAAAGGGGAAAGAGAATTAGAACGAATTCTTTATGAGAAAAGAGAGCAAGAGTTACAGCTCCGGGAAAAAAATGCTAAAATATTACAGAGAAGAGCTCTACAAGAAAAACAACGACAACAACAACTACAACAACAACGACAACGACAATTACGGGAGAGAGAATTAAATCAAATTCTTGATGAAAATAAAGAGCGAGAATTAAAGCTTCGGAAAAGAAATGCCAGACTATTACAGAGAAGAGCTCAACTAGAAAAACAAAGACAGCAACAGCAAAGGACTAGGGCGCATGAGGGGTCAAAGTTACCTATTCATTCACCACCCAAACCCAAGGCGATTTCCAAGTATTATCAGATGAGACTGCATAACAAAAAGGGCTCTACAAAATTTAAAGCGCATGATAATAACTAGATGCTGTCATGAGACAGTAATACCCGCACTATGGTGTTTGCCTCTAAATATACACTCATTCATATTGGACTTTCCAAGGAAGAAGTCAAAATAATTCTATAATTATCACCGTACATGTATTCGTCAAATTGAACATAAAATTTTCAGATGACCATATCAACTCTGAGCCTCACATATGTATTTTAAAATACTTAATTCATAACCAGTCTGAAAAAACAGAATTTAATTACTGATTGAAGTAAATTACTTAATTAGATTCAAATAAATAATTTTCCCAGAATTTGGAACTTTTTAAATTTACTTTCTCAACGACATAAAATATTATTTTAGTACAAAGCGTTTTTAATGAATTTATCAAAATGTGCAAACTGCTTTTAGTATTTGGTCGGGAAAAAAACCCATTGAAAATACAACCCGATTAATTTGTCAATGCCTTTCTCCCCCCCCCCCCCCCCCCCCACACACACACACTCTCTCTCTCACTCTCACATTTTTTAAAAAACATAGTTTAGTTTATTATGATAGTTTGAAAGTTGTTCTTGTACTAAACAGTTTTATTTTCTACATTCACATTGGGTTTGCGTCACCCATTATCATATTTATAGATATCACCTCTCGGCACACCTCGGCCAATTCATACTGGCAACAGAATCAGCAAAGGTTTGTCGAATGAGATTATTTAGCACATGTATGCTGACGATGCAGTGTGGTCAGTTAAAATCATTTGTGTTTTAATTGGATTATATGGATTATATTTCATGAATTCGTTGTCACGACCTATGACATTTGGTAAGTACAAGATTTAGTATAGATTGCATAAAAATAAATAAATGCAAATGGTTAGGTTGAAGTTCAAAAAGGGTCAACATGGTCAAAGATCATCGCATGCCACAGTCGACAAATTTCACATTGTCAAGTTATCTCCCGTTGCGGACATTCAGTATATAACAGACGCAGGTCCAGAATTTTTTTTTTTTTTTCAGAAAGGGGGGGGGGGTGTGTCACACCTCAGTCAAAAAAATCAGCCCAAGATTTCCTGAGATGGAAATAAAAAATAGTAATAAAAACAATGATGGTGGAGTCCCTGTTTTCTAAGGGGGAGGATGTCCAAAGTCATTTTTATTCTCTACAGTACATATATAGTCTTATTTAAATAACTGCTAATTCCAGGAGGGGGAGGGGTCTGATCTCCCTAGCCACTGACTCCTGTACCTGAAATGACAATTGATCTTATGACTCCATAATAGTAGAAAATTTTTTCAATTGACTATTTATACATATTTTGTTTCCTATGTTTATGTATTTTTGTCTGTCCACGGAAACTTTAACCTTGCCCATATTTTTTAAGTGGATTGGGCTATACACATGGCTTCAATATTTCATGGGTAAATTTCTTTTGGCAAAACCTTTTAATGGGTACCACCAATTTTGACCTCTTGAGCTCTTGACCTTGGAGTTTGACCCAATTTTACAAGAAAAATACCTTGAACTTGGCTTAAGTTTTGAACAGGTGGTGCTAGGACTTTCATGCTCTTACATGTGTAATCATTGTGAACTTTCAACAGGTATAATTATTTTTGACCTAGACCTTAGAGTTGAATCCAATTTAACTTTAACCTTGGCAATAACTTTTGAACAGGTGAGGAAGTTCTAGGGATTTCTCCCTTTTTTCACATGTGTATTCCTTGTGACAAGACTTTCCCTTTGATATCAACAATTTAGACCCTTTGACCTTGACCTTGGAGTTTGACTTACATTTGAGAAACTTCAACCTTTGCTAAAAGCTGCCATAACAGTTGCTGTCACAACAAACAAACAAATTACTAAAAAAAAACACAGAATACATGTACATATTTTATATTCAACAGATATACATCTGGTCATATCTCTACAGTACCGACCAGACCCAACCTGACACAAAGCAGTCCCAGAGCAGTCCCGGGGACTGCTTTCTGGGACTGCTAAAGCAGTCCCACAGCGGTCCCAGAGCAGTCCCACAGCAGTCCCAGAGCGGTCCCAGCAGTCCCAGTGGTCCCAGAGAGCAGTCCCAGCAGTCCCAGAAAGCAGCCCCAGCAGTCCCAGTGGGCGGGGTTTATTAATTTAATGGGTGGAGCTAACTCAGAAATGAGATTTCCAATAAACAACGGAACTATAATAGGCAGTAGAAATTGATACTGTGTAGTATGCCAGGAATCCTTACATGTACGCGAAGGTCATTTATGAACAGAACATGTACGCGCATAAAAATTGAAATAATTATTACAAATGTAATAATATTTATTGGAGGAAGAAGGCTTTCACACTTACATATACACATATGAATTACACTGAACATGAATATTACACTGAACATGTAATTAATCACAATTCTTGGGTATATTAATTAATTCTTCTGTGATTGATACTGGTTCCCATATTTATTTTTTATACAGAAAATTAAACGTGAATTAAATATTTTCCACCAGAAGAAGCTTTAGATCTAAATAGATCTTATCATTATATGGCCAATTTAGACTATCGAGATACTCTAAAGTTAGAGTTTTCTTAAGTATTGGGGCTTGTAAAAAAATTCCGTGTTAATTTTGCCAATTATTATTTTTCAGTCATGATTATTTTTACTGACATGTCAGTTTAATCATCGTTAATGCCTAGTTCTATAAAACTCAGTTTTAAGTGTTTTATTTGTAAATGTTAGAGTGTACATCAGAATGGGAGCTTCAGATTATGTTCAAAATTAATTAATCCCGAAAGAAATTTAAACACATTTCATTTATCAAATTTTTCGCATTAAATAAATTGAAATTAGGGTCATTGTTTACCAGCATGTTCAATGATGTGTAACACTGATACAAATACCCAAATAACATGTATCGATTTTTCTGCCCAGAGGCGATTGAAACAATGGGTGTTGATACCATCTTATAAACATTAATCGGCCAGGTAAAGACTAGCAAAACAAAAAAGAAATAAATCACAATTCCCGGTATTTTCATTTAAAAAAAATAAATATACATGTATTCTTTTAATAACTTGTTTATTAATTAAAAGCTAGCGGTAATTCATTAATTCCCCAATGATTATTCACATAGTTTATGTTACGGGAGAATAGTAGCATAATTTTAGTTCATGGTCATTTAATAAATTGTTGGGTTTTATTTGAGGGTTACATGGAATACTCTTTTTTAGCGTGGTCCTTATAAAATGTGTAGCATTTTTAATAAAAAACATTTTATATCTAACTGTAATGATTATTTTTAATTAGTACCAATGCAAATTTTGAGTACATATTAAAATTTAACATTAAATAATTAAAAAAGGCCCACATGTAGCTATTTTTTTTCATAAACTTGTAGTTTATTTTTAGGGATAAAAATTTTCTCATGAAATCCTTATTTATCAACTTTATTTTTTTTTATTTATTCTAAATACACATTAATTTGTGTAAATATACAGTCCCTGAAAATATCAATTAACTGTAATAATCTCTACTTATTAAAAGAATGTAAGAAATCCTTGCTTATTAAACAGTTTAAACTCATCTCTGCTGCAAGTAAACAAAACAACAGGGAGCCTGCAAATTCAGAATACACAAGGGGGCGGAGCTATCATGTCACTCAGAACCTTTTTCACACATGAGTGAACATAGCAGTCCCAGAAAGCAGTCCCGGGGGCAGCTGGGACTGCTGGGACTGCTTTTCATAGCAGTCCCAGAGCAGTCCCATAGCGGTCCCAGAGCAGTCCCACAGCGGTCCCAGAGCAGTCCCACAGCAGTCCCAGAGCGGTCCCAAAGCAGTCCCAAAGCAGTCCCGGGGACTGCTTTTTGGGACTGCTTTGGTGTCAGGTTGGGTCTGGTCGGTACTGTAGTTCTCCCTTGAATGAGACATGGTGATATAAATTTTAAAAAATAATTATAACAGTTGAAAAGGTTGTGCATATTGAAATATACTAAGCTCTGCGGATGAATTAGATATACCAGTTTAGCTTTATTTTGCTACCCAAAGCACCTTGATTAACTATTTATAAGCATACTGTTTTCTGAAATATACTGATTTCTGTTGTCCATCTGTTTATCTGCAAACTTTTCACATTAACTTCTTAAGAACCACTGGGCTAATTTCAACCAATTTACATTTAAATATGCAGGGTACTTTTTAAGCGCCCGGATCGATAGATCCCGGGCGTATATTGTTTTTGTCCTGTCTGTTTGTCTGTTTGTCAACTTTAACCTTGGCCATAACTTTTGAACAATAAGGGATAGAGACTTCATATTTGGTAAGCATACTCCACTAATAAAGTCCTTTCAAATGACTTCAAGGTCAATGACCTTGTGACCTTGACTAAGACTTATATGCTAAAAATAGCTTTTTCCACTGTCATAACTTTTGAACCATAGGAGATAGGGACTTCATATTTGGTATGTATACTCCACTAATAGAATCCTTTCAAATGACATCAAGGTCAATGATCTTGTGACCTTGACTGTGACCTATATGCTAAAAATAGCTTTTTACACTTTTTGCCATAACTTTTGAACCATAGAGATAGGGACTTCATATTTGGTATGCGTACTCCACCGATTAAGTTCTTTCAAATGACACCATGGTCAATGACTTTGTGACCTTGACTGTGACCTATATTCTAAAAATAGCTTTTTCCACTGTTTGTCATAACTTTTGAACCATAGGAGATAGGGACTTCATATTTGGTATGCATACTCCACCGATAAAGTCCTTTCAAACGACGGCAAGGTCAATGATCTTGTGACCTTGACTGTGACGGATATGCTAAAAATAGCTCTTTACACTTTTTGCCACAACTTTTGAACCATAGGAGATAGGGACTTCATATTTAGTACGCATACTCCACTGATTAAGTTCTTTCGAATGACACCATGGTCAATGACCTTGTGACCTTGACTGTGATCAATATGCTAAAAGAATATTTTTTTTAACTTTGTTGCCGCTGGGCGTGTAGTGTTTCACAAACACATCTTGTTCCAACATAAATCTTCTTCTCAAGAACAGCAAAGACATTTATTGTCCCCATTTTTGCTAAAGGTAGGGTACATTAAATCTCATTTGTTTGTCAATCTGCCCATCTGTCACAATAAATTTAACCTTGGTCATCGTGGTCGTATATTTTGAATGAGAAGAGATAGGACTTTTAATTTAAACATGTGTATTAGTATTAAATAGGACAATACCATTCTACATACACTATGATTTTCATTACCCATGATCTTGAAGTTTGACCTAATTTCCTTAAAAAAATTAATTACTTTGAATTGATCATTTTGAAAGATAAATGAAAGGGCATTCATATTACCTGTGATAAGACCTTCCGAAATGTATCATGACTTTTTGACTCTGTGACCTTGACCTTGAAGTTTAACTTAGTTTTCATTAATGTTGTATTTCCTTTTCATTGAGAAGAGATTTGACTTTCACATTTCAAGTGAACATTACCCATAACAAGAGGCTCCCAACATGCTATGATTTTTTACCCCTTGACCTTGATGTTTTAACAAAATTTCAAAAGAGTGAACTCTCCCAAAAGATGATAAGACCACTGTTTCAAACAAAAAAGGAGTTTAGGGAAGACTGGGCTTTTTCCATAAAAAACGCCATTTTTCAACCCTCATTTGACCCCCCGGGCAAAATCAAAATTCCGAAACATAACTGCACATCTACATGACCCAACCAACTATCTCCCAAAGATGATTAGGATGCTGAATAAAATGTAAGAGGAGTTCAGGGAAGATGGGGCTTTTTCCATAAAAAACATCATTTTTCGACCCTTATTTGACCCCCCGGGGCAAAATCAAAACTCCGAAAGCTAACTGCACATCTGCATGACCCCACCAACCATCTCCCAAAAGATGATTAGGCTGCTGAATAAAATGTAAGAGGAGTTCAGGGAAGATGGAGATTTTGGCATAAAAAACGTCATTTTTCGACCCCCATTTGATCCCCCGGGGCAAAATCAAAATTCCAAAACCTTACTGCACATCTACATGACCCCACCAACCATCTTCCAAAAGATGATTAGGCTGCTGAATAAAATGTAAGAGGAGTTCAGGGAAGACTGGGCTTTTTGGACAAAAAACGTCATTTTTCGACCCCCCATTTGATCCCCCTAGGCAAAATCGAAATTCCAAAACCTTACTGCACATCGACATGACCCCACCAACCATCTCCCAAAAGATGATTAGGCTACTGAGTAAAATGTAAGAGAAGTTCAGGGAAGACGGAGCTTTTTGCTTAAAAAAAGTCATTTTTCGACCCCCATTTGACCCCCTGGGGCAAAATCAAAATTCCGAAAGCTTACTGCACATCTACATGACCCCACCAACCATCTCCCAACAGCTGGTTAGGCTACTGAGTAAAATGTAGAAGGAGTTCAGGGAAGACGGGGCTTTTTGGACAAAAAATGTCATTTTTCGACCCCCATTTGACCCCCCGGGGCAAAATCGAAATTCCAAAACCTTACTGCACATCTACATGACCCCACCAACCATCTCCCAAAAGCTGGTTAGGCTACTGAGTAAAATGTAAGAGGAGTTCAGGGAAGACGGAGCTTTTTGCTTAAAAACGTCATTTTTCGACCCCCATTTGACCCCCTGGGGCAAAATCGAAATTCCAAAACCTTACTGCACATCTACATGACCCCACCAACCATCTCCCAAAAGCTGGTTAGGCTACTGAGTAAAATGTAAGAGGAGTTCAGGGAAGACGGAGCTTTTTGCTTAAAAAACGTCATTTTTCGACCCCCATTTGACCCCCTGGGGCAAAATCAAAATTCCGAAAGCTTACTGCACATCTACATGACCCCACCAACCATCTCCCAAAAGCTGGTTAGGCTACTGAGTAAAATGTAGAAGGAGTTCAGGGAAGACGGGGCTTTTTGGACAAAAACGTCATTTTTCGACCCCCATTTGACCCCCCGGGGCAAAATCGAAATTCCAAAACCTTACTGCACATCTACATGACCCCACAAACCATCTCCCAAAAGATGATTAAGCTACTGTGTAAAATGTAGGAGGAGTTCAGGGAAGAAAAGTGTGACAGACGGACGGACGGACGGACGGACGGACGGACGGACATGAGTAACAACAATATACCCGAACTTTCTTTAGAAAGTGCGGGTATAAATATATCGTCCATTTCAATGAATTTCCAGAAGAGGAAAACACAGGATTCGTTCGGCGATTATTCAGAGACATGTTACAAACTTTCAAATCTAAAATGCAGTGTAATCCTAACGATTACCTCCGCCTGAACATACGTCACCCATCTTTGGATTCAGAGATTTGGTACGAGTTTACGCAATGTAAACATTTAAACGAAGACCTCATTTTAGACAAGATTGAAGCCATTCAACAATCCAAAAAGGAGTTCAAACTGGG
>NW_026931862.1:0-5021 GCF_032062105.1 Saccostrea cuccullata
TCCGAGCAATATGCAGTTTTTTATTGCTCGCATTTCTATTTTCACCTGAGCGGCCATTTTTCAGCTAAAAATTGCTCAGTGTATTGACCATGCCGTTTTTCAATTGTAAGAACTTTGTGAATACCGAAGCAAATTTCGTGTAGTTTTCGGATTGTAAAGAGAATGAATGTAACTTATAGACCGTGAAAAGAAAATCTAAAAATACCATGTATTTTTTACGGAAAACCATAAGTTGCATTACTTAATGAATGACCCTCGTAACGTACTAGAAGATAAATTATGAAAAAAGATGAATAAAAATATCTTTGGGCCCGGGGTGTATATTCGGGGGGTCGGGTTCCTGCCCACAAGCACATGTGACGTTTTCCAAGCTTTTTCACGAATTTGATATGTTACGTGCCAGTAAACACTGGTAAAGACTCACTGGCACGTACAACATCAAAATCGTAAAAGCTTGGAAAACGTCAGATATTTCGAACTATAACAATCCGTAGTTAAATTAAAACTTTAAGAAAAATGTGTTTGTTTGTCTTCTTTAAAATTATTTTTAGCTATCGTCAAGAAATGAACAGTTGGCTTTGCAGGCGATTGCCTCAAGGCATGTATATAATTATGTAACCACGCAGTGCGAAGGCATTATACGCATTGCTGATGAGATGTTTTAACTCAATTGCTTTAACGGTTCAATTATCTCCAATTCAGATGTTGTCTAATCCGTCCAAAAATTTTGGGGATAAGGCAAATTTTACTGTGAATTACATGTATTATTACTTTTATATTTTCAGTGTTATTTCTGTTGAACACGTTGAGGTATACGAAAAATAGGTCACTGTACAAAACAATTATAAGGGGCGTATCGTTATATTACTTTCATTTTTTGTACTTCTACTTAAAGAAATATCGACCAATCCCTTTTGTATGATAAATTAACCACCTCAGGACGGTAGAAACTTTTCAAAGTGTTGTAAATCCTGATATTTTTATTCGTCCGGATCGATAGATCCAGGGCGTATATTGTTTTTGTCCTGTCTGTTTGTCTGTCTGTTGTCAATGTTAACCTTCCCCATAACTTAAAAACCATAAGAGATAGAGACTTCATATTTGGTATGCCTACTGCACTGATAAAGTTCTCTCAAATGACATCAAGGTCAATGACCTTGTGACCTTGACTGGGACCTATATGCTAAAAATAGCTTTTTCCAATTTTTGCCATAACTTTTGAACCATATGAGATAGGGACTTCATATTTGGTATCGTACTCCACTAATAAAGATCTTTCAAATGACATCAAGGTCATCGACCTTGTACCTTAACTGGGACCTATATGCTAAAAAAGCTTTTTCGAACTTTCGCCATAACTTTTCAACCATGACAGATAGAGACTTCATATTTAGTATGCATACTCCACTAATAAAGTTCATTCAAACGACACCAAGGTCGATGACCTTGTTACCTTGACTGTGGCCTATATGCTAAAAATAGCTTTTTAGACTTTTCGCCATAACTTTCGAACCATAGGAAAAAGGGACTTCATATTTGGCATGCTTACTCCACTAATAAAGTTCCTTCAAATGACATCAAGGTCATTGACCTTTGTGACCTTGACTGTGACCTATATGCTAAAAATAGCATTTTCGACTTTTTTTCTGAAATGCTGTATGTGTACTTTCATTTCTTGACATTTATTTTTAAATGTTATTTCTTGTTAGTTTAGAGCACCTTCTTCTCCCTGGTAAAATTCCTGGATCGGCACATGTTGAGGATCAAAAATTTGAAAATTACCCTGTAGTTCAAGTTTTTCTCCATTTAGACCAAAACACGTCTCTTAATATATATGTACAGCTTTATGACATAGGTGAAACATTCTAGACCCTCGTAAGATGGACCGTCGTGGTTCTTTTACGTTTCAATCTCTTATAACTAGTAAGTCAGTGGCGTAGCATCATTTTGGAATGTAAAAATTCAACCTACCTGAAAAAGGACTCGACTAGCAAAAAAAAGGGGTAGGGGGAAAAAACTTTTCCTAGCTTGAAAATTCTTTTTTGTATGAGGGTGTGGATGGGGGTGGGGGCAAAGTACTTAAAGTGCCAAACATTTTCTTCTACGTCATTAACATTATCTAACTATAAAATATACTCGAACAAAAAGAGGTTTCAATAGTAAAATGTTATGTGTGGGAAAAGTGGGGGGGGGTGGTGGGTGGGAATGGGGTGGTGGACACCACTGATGCTGCGTGCCTGTAAGTATAGAAAGATATAAGTATTTCAATCTTGCTTCGAGCAAGCATTCACACACACAGATACAAAATGCAACACAGTGCCCCTTTTTGGTTATTTTGGGATGTTCACGTTCAAAATTTTCTCATAACAAGAGGCCCATGGGCCACATCGCTCACCTGAGAAGCTTTGACCATTCTGTTCTTTACCAGATTCCCCCTTGTTATACATAATGCATCCCCACCCTACCCCACTGATCATAATTTAGACATTTTGAAATCTACACTACCCCATGATCCTTCCATGGGCACATATGTTTCAGCTTTCTTGGCCCAGTGGTTCCTGAGAAGAAGATTTTCAAAGATTTTTCCTATATATTTCTATGTAAAACTTTGATTCCCCTATAATGGCTCCGCCCTTCCCCCGGGGGTCATGATTTGAACAATTTAGAATCTACACTACCCCAGAATGCTTCCACATAAGCTTCACTTTTTCTTGCCCAGTGGTTCTTGAGAAGAAGATTTTCAAAGATTTTTCCTATATATTTCTATATAAAACTTTGATTCCCCATTGTGGCCCCGCCCTTCCCCCGGGGGTCATGATTCCTACAATTTAGAATTTACACTACCCCAGAATGCTTCCACATAAGCTTCACTTTTTCTGGCCCAGTGGTTCTTGAGAAGAAGATTTTCAAAGATTTTTCCTATATATTTCTATATAAAACTTTGATTCCCCATTGTGACCCCGCCCTTCCCCCGGGGGTCATTATTTGAACAATTTAGAATCTACATTATACCAGGATGCTTCCACATAAGTTTCAGCTTTTCTGGCCCAGTGGTTCTTGAGAAGAAGATTTTCAAAGATTTTTCCTATATATTTCTATGTAAAACTTTGATACCCCATTGTGGCCCCGCCCTTCCCCCGGGGGTCATGATTTGAACAATTTAGAATCTACACTACACCAGGATGCTTCCACATAAGTTTCAGCTTTTCTGGCCCAGTGGTTCTTGAGAAGAAGATTTTCAAAGATTTTTCCTATATATTTCTATATAAAACTTTGATTCCCCATTGTGGCCCCACCCTTCCCCCTGGTCATGATTTGAACAATTTAGAATCTACATTATACCAGGATGCTTCCACATAGGTTTCACCTTTTCTGGCCCAGTGGTTCTTGAGAAGAAGATTTTCAAAGATTTTCCTGATATATTTCTATGTAAAACTTGGATTCCCCATTGTGGCCCCGCCCTCCCCGGGGGTCATGATGTGAACAATTTAGAACTACACTATACCAGGATGCTTCCACATAAGTTTCAGCTCTAAGGGCCCAGTGGTTCTTGAGAAGAAGATTTTCAAAGATTTTTCCTATATATTTCTATATAAAACTTTGATTGCCATTGTGGCCCCGCCCTTCCCCCGGGGGTCATGATTTGAACAATTTAGAATCTATACTACCCCAGAATGCTTCCACATAAGTTTCAGCTTTACTGGCCCAGTGGTTCTTGAGAAGAAGATTTTTTAATGACCCAACCCTATTTTTGTCTTTTCTTGATTATCTCCCTTGCGAGGGGATATGTCCCTTCATTTTAACAATTTAAATTCCCCTTCACCCAAGGATGCTTTGTACCAAGTTTGGTCAAAATTGGCCCAGTGGTTCTTGAGAAGAAGTCGAAAATGTGAAAAGTTTACAGACGAACAGACAGACGGACGGACGACGGACAAAATGTGATCAGAAAAGCTCACTTGAGCCTTCGGCTCAGGTGAGCTAAAAAAACTGCGTACTTGACAGACAAAAAACTCGACATACAAGAAAATGTATTATTCATCTCTTTACTTTTGTTTTATATTTTTGATGTATAGAAAAATAAGGCACCACTCAGTTTACTGATTTAAAAAGAATTGTAGGGCATACTGTTTTTTTTTTAAAAGAACTAAAACTTTTCTATTTGCAGTAAATACAACCACCCATCGACCCAGTCTCTCTCTACATATGAAGCATGTGTACAGTGTATTGTTATAAATATCAAGACACCAGGAGATTTAGTGAATTAAATCCAGTTTATTTTCTGAAACTGTTGTTTCTACTTTCGTTTCTTTTTCTCGACATGGTGTTATATATATATTAGCGTTACACGTTCTGTTGCAGAAGGATAAAACGTACGCTGAACTAGGACCTGGGGTCCCCCGCAAATAGTTCGTCATTTTGCGTAGTAATAAAACATTCTAGGAACTCTCCAGGCATTAAAGGCACAAAAGTAAATTCATCGATATCAACAATACGGAGACCTCAGGTCACCTTATACATTAATTGAATTTATATGATAGACAGTTTTCTTTGTCTTACTCCAAAATAATCATATTTGTAACTTTATAAAGATCAACTTTCTATATATATATTAGCAGAAACGTGAAAATAATAAAGATTGACTAGAGGTAACCTAATATTTTACATCAATAGGGGGACCAAAGATCACCTCACATTGTACATCAGTATGGGGACCAGAGGCCACCTTATATTTAACATCATTAGGGAGACCAGTACATCATCAGAGGGATCATAGGTCACCTTACATTTTAAATCAATAGGGGTCCAAAGGTAATCTTTTATTGCACATAATACGGGGACCTCGAGATACCTTATATCGTACATCATTTGGGGGACCAGAGGTCACCCTATAATGTACATCAGTAGGGGGACTACAGGTAACCTAATATTGTACTGTACATAAGTAGAGGGACCAGAGGACACCTTATATTGTGGATCAAGAGGAGGGGGGAGGACACCTTATTTTATACATCAGTAGGGAA
>NW_026931863.1:0-147500 GCF_032062105.1 Saccostrea cuccullata
AGAAAATAGGTAGGGGTTAAATTTTTTTGGGTTTTCTTATAAATGTGTTGTGGAAAAATTCTTTTAATTGGGGGAAACATTTTCATTAATTTTGATCTGTTTTTTTAATGAAATTAAAGTTTTTTACTAAGTAAACCCTTGCTTTTTTTTTTGTTTTTTTTCAAATTTCAGAATTTTAATTGTGATTACCCAAGTTGGATTTCAAAGGTGTAAAAATCCTTTTTTTTAAAAGTGTGTTACAAATTCTTTATGGATGTGAGGTTCATTTTAACATTAAGTGTAAAAATTTTTTTTTTTTGTAAATGACTTTTTAAACTTTTTAGAAAATAACATTGCCTTTTTTTTTCAAAATTTTTTATATGATTCAGGGAATTTAAAGTTATACCAACGTTGATTTCACGAATGCGTAGGGAAATTGATCGCTTCATGATTTTCTATGGAAATTGATGCTGTGTTTTATATTGTGATAAAACAGCTTTTTTTTTTTTTAAGTGAAATGTGATCGTGTGTGTTATATTGTGATAAGACAGTTGCTTTTTTTTTTAAGAGAAATAACATAAATGCTATTTTAGCATAAGATAACACTTGCATTTTGTGCATTATATCAGTGAGTTCAGGAATTTCAATTGTGTATGTGACCAACGTTGGATTTCACAGAGGATGCGTAGGATTGGATCGCTTCATGCATTTTTCTATGGAAATGTGATCGTGTGTGTGTGTTATATTGTGATAAGACAATTGCTTTTTTTTTTAAGTGAAATAACATAAATGCTCTTTTAGCATAAGATAACACTTGCATTTTGTGCATTATATCAGTGAGTTCAGGAATTTCAATTGTGTATGTGACCAACGTTGGATTTCACAGAGGATGCGTAGGATTGGATCGCTTCATGCATTTTTCTATGGAAATGTGATCATGTGTGTTATATTATGATAAGACAATTGCTTTTTTTTTTTAAGTGAAATGACATAAATGCTCTTTTAGCATAAGATAACACTTGCATTTTGTGCATTATATCAGTGAGTTCAGGAATTTCAATTGTGTATGTGACCAACGTTGGATTTCACAGAGGATGCGTAGGATTGGATCGCTTCATGCATTTTTCTATGGAAATGTGATCGTGTGTGTTATATTGTGATAAGACAATTGCTTTTTTTTTTTAAGTGAAATAACATAAATGCTCTTTTAGCATAAGATAACACTTGCATTTTGTGCATTATATCAGTGAGTTCAGGAATTTCAATTGTGTATGTGACCAACGTTGGATTTCACAGAGGATGCGTAGGATTGGATCGCTTCATGCATTTTTCTATGGAAATGTGATCGTGTGTGTTATATTGTGATAAGACAGTTGCTTTTTTTTTTTAAGTGAAATAACATAAATGCATGCTCTTTTAGCATAAGATAACACTTGCATTTTGTGCATTATATCAGTGAGTTCAGGAATTTCAATTGTGTATGTGACCAACGTTGGATTTCACAGAGGATGCGTAGGATTGGATCGCTTCATGCATTTTTCTATGGAAATGTGATCGTGTGTGTTATTCTTAATTCTTTCATAGGATGTGAGGAATTCATTTGTAACATTAATTGTGATAAGACAATTGCTTTTTTTTTTAAAGTGAAATGACATAAATGCTCTTTTAGCATAAGATAACACTTGCATTTTGTGCATTATATCAGTGAGTTCAGGAATTTCAATTGTGTATGTGACCAACGTTGGATTTCACAGAGGATGCGTAGGATTGGATCGCTTCATGCATTTTTCTATGGAAATGTGATCGTGTGTGTTATATTGTGATAAGACAGTTGCTTTTTTTTTTAAGAGAAATAACATAAATGCTCTTTTAGCATAAGATAACACTTGCATTTTGTGCATTATATCAGTGAGTTCAGGAATTTCAATTGTGTATGTGACCAACGTTGGATTTCACAGAGGATGCGTAGGATTGGATCGCTTCATGCATTTTTCTATGGAAATGTGATCGTGTGTGTTATTCTTAATTCTTTCATAGGATGTGAGGAATTCATTTGTAACATTAATTGTGATAAGACAATTGCTTTTTTTCTAAGTGAAATAACATCAATGCTCTTTTAGCATAAGATAACACTTGCATTTTGTGCATTATAGTGTATGTGACCAACGTTGGATTTCACAGAGAATGCATAGGATTGGATCGCTTCATGCATTTTTCTATGGAAATGTGATCGTGTGTGTTATATTGTGATAAGACAATTGCTTTTTTTTTTATGTGAAATGACATAAATGCTCTTTTAGCATAAGATAACACTTGCATTTTGTGCATTATATCAGTGAGTTCAGGAATTTCAATTGTGTATGTGACCAACGTTGGATTTCACAGAGGATGCGTAGGATAGGATCGCTTCATGTATTTTTCTATGGAAATGTGATCGTGTGTATTACATTGTGATAAGACAATTGCTTTTTTTTTTTTAAGTGAAATAACATAAATGCTCTTTTAGCATAAGATAACACTTGCATTTTGTGCATTATATCAGTGAGTTCAGGAATTTCAATTGTGTATGTGACCAACGTTGGATTTCACAGAGGATGCGTAGGATTGGATCGCTTCATGCATTTTTCTATGGAAATGTGATCGTGTGTGTTATTCTTAATTCTTTCATAGGATGTGAGGAATTCATTTGTAACATTAATTGTGATAAGACAATTGTTTTCTTTTTTTAATGTGAAATGACATAAATGCATGCTCTTTTAGCATAAGATAACACTTGCATTTTGTGCATTATATCAGTGAGTTCAGGAATTTCAATTGTGTATGTGACCAACGTTGGATTTCACAGAGGATGCGTAGGATTGGATCGCTTCATGCATTTTTCTATGGAAATGTGATCGTGTGTGTTATATTGTGATAAGACAATTGCTTTTTTTTTTTAAGTGAAATAACATAAATGCTGTTTTAGCATAAGATAACACTTGCATTTTGTGCATTATATCAGTGAGTTCAGGAATTTCAATTGTGTATGTGACCAACGTTGGATTTCACAGAGGATGCGTAGGATTGGATCGCTTCATGCATTTTTCTATGGAAATGTGATCGTGTGTGTTATTCTTAATTCTTTCATAGGATGTGAGGAATTCATTTGTAACATTAATTGTGATAAGACAATTGCTTTTTTTTTTAAAGTGAAATGACATAAATGCTCTTTTAGCATAAGATAACACTTGCATTTTGTGCATTATATCAGTGAGTTCAGGAATTTCAATTGTGTATGTGACCAACGTTGGATTTCACAGAGGATGCGTAGGATTGGATCGCTTCATGCATTTTTCTATGGAAATGTGATCGTGTGTGTTATATTGTGATAAGACAGTTGCTTTTTTTTTTTAAGTGAAATAACATAAATGCATGCTCTTTTAGCATCAGATAACACTTGCATTTTGTGCATTATATCAGTGAGTTCAGGAATTTCAATTGTGTATGTGACCAACGTTGGATTTCACAGAGGATGCGTAGGATTGGATCGCTTCATGCATTTTTCTATGGAAATGTGATCGTGTGTGTTATATTGTGATAAGACAGTTGCTTTTTTTTTTTAAGTGAAATAACATAAATGCATGCTCTTTTAGCATAAGATAACACTTGCATTTTGTGCATTATATCAGTGAGTTCAGGAATTTCAATTGTGTATGTGACCAACGTTGGATTTCACAGAGGATGCGTAGGATTGGATCGCTTCATGCATTTTTCTATGGAAATGTGATCGTGTGTGTTATTCTTAATTCTTTCATAGGATGTGAGGAATTCATTTGTAACATTAATTGTGATAAGACAATTGCTTTTTTTTTTTAAGTGAAATGACATAAATGCTCTTTTAGCATAAGATAACACTTGCATTTTGTGCATAAATGCTATTTTAGCATAAGATAACACTTGCATTTTGTGCATTATATCAGTGAGTTCAGGAATTTCAATTGTGTATGTGACCAACGTTGGATTTCACAGAGGATGCGTAGGATTGGATCGCTTCATGCATTTTTCTATGGAAATGTGATCGTGTGTGTTATATTGTGATAAGACAATTGCTTTTTTTTTTTAAGTGAAATAACATAAATGCTGTTTTAGCATAAGATAACACTTGCATTTTGTGCATTATATCAGTGAGTTCAGGAATTTCAATTGTGTATGTGACCAACGTTGGATTTCACAGAGGATGCGTAGGATTGGATCGCTTCATGCATTTTTCTATGGAAATGTGATCGTGTGTGTTATTCTTAATTCTTTCATAGGATGTGAGGAATTCATTTGTAACATTAATTGTGATAAGACAATTGCTTTTTTTTTTAAAGTGAAATGACATAAATGCTCTTTTAGCATAAGATAACACTTGCATTTTGTGCATTATATCAGTGAGTTCAGGAATTTCAATTGTGTATGTGACCAACGTTGGATTTCACAGAGGATGCGTAGGATTGGATCGCTTCATGCATTTTTCTATGGAAATGTGATCGTGTGTGTTATTGTTAATTGTGATAAGACAATTGGGTTTTTTTTGTTTTTTTTTTTTAAGTGAAATAACATAAATGCATGCTCTTTTAGCATAAGATAACACTTGCATTTTGTGCATTATATCAGTGAGTTCAGGAATTTCAATTGTGTATGTGACCAACGTTGGATTTCACAGAGGATGCGTAGGATTGGATCGCTTCATGCATTTTTCTATGGAAATGTGATCGTGTGTGTTATATTGTGATAAGACAGTTGTTTTTTTTTTTTAAGTGAAATAACATAATTGCTCTTTTAGCATAAGATAACACTTGCATTTTGTGCATTATATCAGTGAGTTCAGGAATTTCAATTGTGTATGTGACCAACGTTGGATTTCACAGAGGATGCGTAGGATTGGATCGCTTCATGCATTTTTCTATGGAAATGTGATCGTGTGTGTTATTCTTAATTCTTTCATAGGATGTGATTCATTTGTAACATTAATTGTGATAAGACAATTGCTTTTTTTTTTTAAGTGAAATGACATAAATGCTCTTTTAGCATAAGATAACACTTGCATTTTGTGCATTATATCAGTGAGTTCAGGAATTTCAATTGTGTATGTGACCAACGTTGGATTTCACAGAGGATGCGTAGGATTGGATCGCTTCATGCATTTTTCTATGGAAATGTGATCGTGTGTGTTAATTCTTTCATAGGATGTGAGGAATTCATTTGTAACATTAATTGTGATAAGACAATTGCTTTTTTTTTTAAAGTGAAATGACATAAATGCTCTTTTAGCATAAGATAACACTTGCATTTTGTGCATTATATCAGTGAGTTCAGGAATTTCAATTGTGTATGTGACCAACGTTGGATTTCACAGAGGATGCGTAGGATTGGATCGCTTCATGCATTTTTCTATGGAAATGTGATCGTGTGTGTTATATTGTGATAAGACAGTTGCTTTTTTTTTTTTTTTAAGTGAAATAACATAAATGCTGTTTTAGCATAAGATAACACTTGCATTTTGTGCATTATATCAGTGAGTTCAGGAATTTCAATTGTGTATGTGACCAACGTTGGATTTCACAGAGGATGCGTAGGATTGGATCGCTTCATGCATTTTTCTATGGAAATGTGATCGTGTGTGTTATATTGTGATAAGACAGTTGCTTTTTTTTTTTTTAAGTGAAATAACATAAATGCATGCTCTTTTAGCATAAGATAACACTTGCATTTTGTGCATTATATCAGTGAGTTCAGGAATTTCAATTGTGTATGTGACCAACGTTGGATTTCACAGAGGATGCGTAGGATTGGATCGCTTCATGCATTTTTCTATGGAAATGTGATCGTGTGTGTTATTCTTAATTCTTTCATAGGATGTGAGGAATTCATTTGTAACATTAATTGTGATAAGACAATTGCTTTTTTTTTTAAAGTGAAATGACATAAATGCTCTTTTAGCATAAGATAACACTTGCATTTTGTGCATTATATCAGTGAGTTCAGGAATTTCAATTGTGTATGTGACCAACGTTGGATTTCACAGAGGATGCGTAGGATTGGATCGCTTCATGCATTTTTCTATGGAAATGTGATCGTGTGTGTTATATTGTGATAAGACAATTGCTTTTTTTTTTTAAGTGAAATAACATAAATGCTGTTTTAGCATAAGATAACACTTGCATTTTGTGCATTATATCAGTGAGTTCAGGAATTTCAATTGTGTATGTGACCAACGTTGGATTTCACAGAGGATGCGTAGGATTGGATCGCTTCATGCATTTTTCTATGGAAATGTGATCGTGTGTGTTATTCTTAATTCTTTCATAGGATGTGAGGAATTCATTTGTAACATTAATTGTGATAAGACAATTGCTTTTTTTTTTAAAGTGAAATGACATAAATGCTCTTTTAGCATAAGATAACACTTGCATTTTGTGCATTATATCAGTGAGTTCAGGAATTTCAATTGTGTATGTGACCAACGTTGGATTTCACAGAGGATGCGTAGGATTGGATCGCTTCATGCATTTTTCTATGGAAATGTGATCGTGTGTGTTATATTGTGATAAGACAGTTGCTTTTTTTTTTTTAAGTGAAATAACATAAATGCATGCTCTTTTAGCATAAGATAACACTTGCATTTTGTGCATTATATCAGTGAGTTCAGGAATTTCAATTGTGTATGTGACCAACGTTGGATTTCACAGAGGATGCGTAGGATTGGATCGCTTCATGCATTTTTCTATGGAAATGTGATCGTGTGTGTTATTGTGATAAGAATTCTTTCATAGCATGCTCTTTTAGCATAAGATAACACTTGCATTTTGTGCATTATATCAGTGAGTTCAGGAATTTCAATTGTGTATGTGACCAACGTTGGATTTCACAGAGGATGCGTAGGATGGGATCGCTTCATGCATTTTTCTATGGAAATGTGATCGTGTGTGTTATTCTTAATTCTTTCATAGGATGTGAGGAATTCGTTTGTAACATTAATTGTGATAAGACAATTGCTTTTTTTTTTAAGTGAAATGACATCAATGCTCTTTTAGCATAAGATAACACTTGCATTTTGTGCATTATATCAGTGAGTTCAGGAATTTCAATTGTGTATGTGACCAACGTTGGATTTCACAGAGGATGCGTAGGATTGGATCGCTTCATGCATTTTTCTATGGAAATGTGATCGTGTGTGTTATATTGTGATAAGACAATTGCTTTTTTTTTTTAAGTGAAATAACATAAATGCTTTTAGCATAAGATAACACTTGCATTTTGTGCATTATATGTGAGTTCAGGTGTGTGTGACCAACGTTGGATTTTGTGATTAATGACTATGGAAATTGCGTGTGTTTTTTTTTTTAAGTGAAATAACATAAATGCATGCTCTTTTAGCATAAGATAACACTTGCATTTTGTGCATTATATCAGTGAGTTGAGGAATTTCAATTGTGTATGTGACCAACGTTGGATTTCACAGAGGATGCGTAGGATTGGATCGCTTCATGCATTTTTCTATGGAAATGTGATCGTGTGTGTTATTCTTAATTCTTTCATAGGATGTGAGGAATTCATTTGTAACATTAATTGTGATAAGACAATTGCTTTTTTTTTTATGTGAAATGACATAAATGCTCTTTTAGCATAAGATAACACTTGCATTTTGTGCATTATATCAGTGAGTTCAGGAATTTCAATTGTGTATGTGACCAACGTTGGATTTCACAGAGGATGCGTAGGATTGGATCGCTTCATGCATTTTTCTATGGAAATGTGATCGTGTGTGTTATATTGTGATAAGACAATTGCTTTTTTTTTTTTAAGTGAAATAACATAAATGCATGCTCTTTTAGCATAAGATAACACTTGCATTTTGTGCATTATATCAGTGAGTTCAGGAATTTCAATTGTGTATGTGACCAACGTTGGATTTCACAGAGGATGCGTAGGATTGGATCGCTTCATGCATTTTTCTATGGAAATGTGATCGTGTGTGTTATATTGTGATAAGACAGTTGCTTTTTTTTTTAAGTGAAATAACATAAATGCATTCTCTTTTAGCATAAATAACCCTTGCATCTTTTGATCAGACCCCCTTGCTTGTCGTAAGATAAACCGAGGCCCCGTGTCACAGCAGGTGTGGCACGATAAAGAACCCTCCCTGCTCAAAGGCCCTGAGTTCCAAGCATAGGCCTAAATTTGCAGCCCTTCACCGGCAGTGGTGACGTCTCCATATCAGTGAAATATTCTGGAGAGGGACGTTAAACAGAATACAATCAATCAATCTTTTAGCATAAGATAACACTTGCATTTTGTGCATTATATCAGTGAGTTCAGGAATTTCAATTGTGTATGTGACCAACGTTGGATTTCACAGAGGATGCGTAGGATTGGATCGCTTCATGCATTTTTCTATGGAAATGTGATCGTGTGTGTTATTCGTAATTCTTTCATAGGATGTGAGGAATTCATTTGTAACATTAATTGTGATAAGACAATTGCTTTTTTTTTTTTTTAAGTGAAATGACATAAATGCTCTTTGATATAAGATAACACTTGCATTTTGTGCATAGGAGATGACTCTTGTGTTTATATCAGTGAGTTGAGAAATTTCAATTGTGTATGTGACCAACGTTATTTTTTCTAAATTGCAGGAAATGCATTCTGAAATAATTTACTTCTGAGTATAGTCCTTGTTTTTGTTCGATTGTAACTTTTTTAAACATGTATTTGGTCAGTTTCTGGGTTGATGACAGCTATGCTATCGGAGATGTGTACATGTCGACAGCCAGGGTAGAAAATCACTCAAGTGAAACAAATGTACCAGGCTTCATATAACAGGTACAGATGTCCAAAAATTTTCAAGTAAATATGGCGGAATCGAAGAAATATGGTGGACAAAGGCATACAGGAATGTAGTAAGTCGTACAAAGATGAAAAATGATGCCTTTTTAAGAGTTGATGTCAGATTTAACTTTAGGAAGTTGTTTTGATGTCTTGATTTTGCTTTGTTAGCAGAAGAGGAGGTGTATGTTGACCCGGGAGGATCCCAACAGCAGTCAAAAAGAGAAGAGGAGGTAAGATTCACACTTACAGTACATCTTGCAGCCTTTCGTGATCTTGACCTTGCCAAATGATGTTGACCGTATCGGCATTTGACCTCTTGACTTCCAATTGACAGGAAGTGCAGCAAGCAGCAGAGCCCAGCCCAGCCCTTGGCAGTTCAGCCCAGCAGAAGATCCAGCGCAGCCCAACCCAGCCAGCCCATACCACCACAGGATCCAATACCGCTACCAGGCAGCCTAACAGAGAAGCATTTTGAATTTATTTCTTTCCTTATGTCTCTTCTCTGTCTTCTGAGCACTGCCCTAATCTAACAGAACTAACCATCCCCTACCCTTAACATTGATTTTGTTGTAATTTCCTTGAATTTGTGTGCTTTGTTTCATTGTTTTGAATGTTTACTAATCTCATCTCAGTTGTATATTTTCAGGCACTCGGACGTGGTTCAACGTGGGAGCACCCAGCCAGCCAGCCACCCAGCTACAGATGAAGAGGAAAGAGCCCATTGCCCAGCTTTGTCTAGCGGCTTACATTTGCCAAGGCGGTGAGTAAAGGGCTGCTTTTGTAGCACTTCAGGATCCCTGTTTTGCATTATAACTTGATCAGAGCAGCTATTGTTCTTCTTTTGACCTCCTGATTTTCTGTTTTCAGGAGCGTTAATCCCACCAAGATGTTCAGCAGCATTCTGGGGAGCAAGGATCAACTGCGACCACACAGCAGTCAAGAAGAGAAGAGGAGGTAAGATTCACACTGTATATCTTGCAGCCTTTCGTGATCTTTACCTTTCCAAATGATGTTGATCTTATCAGCATTTGACCTCTTGACTTCTAATTAACAGGATGTGCAGCTAGCAGCAGAGCCCACCTGAGCCCAGCCCAGCCCAGCCCACTGCATCTCAGTCCAGTCCAGCAGAGGATCCAGTGATCTAACACCTCTAACAAACGACTTTAACAAACTTCCAACAAATAACTCTAACAAACTGCCAACAAATAACTTTAACAACTTTCAACCAGTAACTCTAACAAACTTCCAACAAATAACTAACAAACTTCCAACAAATCATCCTAACAAACTACCATCAAATCATCGTAACCAACCTGTAACAAATCATTGTAACACTACTAAAACTACTAACAGTCTGCTTAATGTTGTGTGATGCGTCTAGTGTGTTGGTGTTAGTGTCTGTGTGCTTGTCACCTCTCACTTTCAGCCATCACCGCTGGCTAGCAGCAATGTGAAAAGGGAAGGAAATTTTATGTCTTCCCCTGCCAGTACATAGCCTCTCCACAACAAGTCCTATGCGATGCCTCCACGTGGAAGCAGACGGATACTGGGCAGCTTTTGGTCCCAGGCTAAGTTCGCAAGGGCGCACAGGAAGATGAATCTTGATAGCCTTTACTGGTATCTATCTAGGAGAGAAAACTGATCACAACCCCTTTTTAGTTGGGGACTCAATTGATATAAGTGCAGTTGACTATTTTTCCCTATTAAAATAGAAGTGAACCTTTGTCTGTTGTCTGTCATCGTTGTCTTTGTTGTAAACTTTCACATTTATATCTTTCAGACAAACTTGGCACAGAGTATCTTTGGGTAAATGAGATTCAAGTTTATAAATAAATGAAGGCCCAAGCCCTCTTCCAAGGGAAGATTATTACATAAGTGTAAATTAATGAAATCATTTAAAAAAGATTTAAAGATTTAAAAATCTTTTCAAGAACCACTGAGACAGTAAAGGTTACACTGATGTGAAATCATCCTTACTTAGTGTAGATTTAAATTTATTCAAATCAAGACCCCAGGGATAGGATGGGGCAACTATGTGGGATCAAAAATATACCTAGGAATTTATATGTGAAATCTTTCTTTATAAATTTCAAGAACAACAAAGCCACAATGATATGGAATCATCCTTGGATAGTGATTCCAGCTTGTTCAAATCATGAACCCCAGGGGTACATGTAGTTTAGGGCCACAGTGGATGATCTAAATTTTATGTTGGTCAAAAGAAAAATCATTTTAAAAAATCCCTCATTAACATTCTCAGGTAGTGTAGTCATTTAAAGACAAATGATACAAACTAATGTATAAAAAAAATCCTAAAAATAGTAATTACCTTTAATAGCCGCTATGGCTGATCAAAGTTTTACATGGAAATAAATAGAAAAAAATCTTTAAATATCTTCTCAAGAATAGCAAAGCAATGATTAGTGATATTTACGGTATATAAAACATCCTCTGCTTGTGTAGAGTCATTAGTTTGTTCAAATCGTAACCCCCTGTGGGACCACAAACGGAGATCAAAGTTTTACATAAGAAACTAGTCATATTTACATGTGAGCATTGTTACAACGCACTTTGAAAAATTACGCACTTTGAAAAAAATTTTCAAAGTGTGTTAAATTTGTGACCAAATCAACGCACTTTGAAAAAATAAAATTTCTTTTCAAAGTGTGTTGATATCGACTATATTAATGCACTTTGAAAAAATGTGTATGGCTTGGTCAATATTCTTGAAATCGTAGGTATGATAAATAATTGAACTTGGAGAACTTTTTGGTGATATGGTCACTTCAGGGTGTGAAAGTGGGCATTTTTTTTCCATACTTTGGAAATTCTTTCTCTCTTAAATGTTTTACTGAATACTTAATTTTTTCCAGTTTACATGCATTTAATGTAAACTAAAATTTATTGAAAGTTTTCAACGTCACACTAGTTATGCAAATACATATATTTGGGTGTAGCATAGGCATCAGTACCGGGGTGGGGTGGGGGGGATAGTCACACAAATGTTTTGCAAAGATATACATAATATAGGAATTAAAAATTGGGGCTTACTTTGGGAAGGGGGGGGGTCCTCTTTCAATTTGCTACCTAAGTAAAAAAAAAAGTGGGTCCGAGAGACTTTCTATATATATACTCATCTTCTCCTTGTTCTCGATGAGGGTTAATCAATACATGAAAATTAAAACATTTTTCGAAAGATATAATTATTAAAAATTGATTCTCTCAATTACTAAGGTAACGACACCGGATAAGCGCACTGGTGTATGACAATTAAGTTGGAAATAATTCTTTTCTCTCTTTACTTCTAAATTCAGGAAGAAAATGAAATAAAGACAAGTTTTGTAAAATTAACAAATAAACGATTTATTCTGAACACATATTTTATTTCTATAAAACAATGATTCCAAATAAAATAATAATTTCAAATAAATGCTTGAAACCAGCGTATTTTGTACTTGTTCTTATATTGGGAATGGTAAATTGAACCAGTAATTGAAATTACAACGGATAAAATATCCGTAAACTGACTGTAGTAATTTTAGACCATTAGATCACAGTAAACAGCTCAGCAAATAGCTGTAAATAAACCTACTTATTTATAACAAACCATGACCAACTCCATCCCAATATTCTAAAGTCTTAATCCCGAAATAAATGTAATAAATTAACAAACGAAAATAACACACCTTTCTAGAACTCAAAAACAGTCAAAATCCTAGTTGTCTGCAACAACTCGTCGTTATATGCGTAGTAAAATGACATCATGAAATGTGACCAATGAAAAGGGTCACGTAAATTACACCAACCAGTGAAAAACGTAACAGGATGCTCAAGTTCCCACATCAAATTCTCACACTTACGAGAAAATAATAAAAATAGAAATAACATTTATTTCTTCTAGTATCATTAAATGTCTCTACAAGAATTAACAATAAATTATAATCAAAAAATAGCACTTGTTAAACTTCGTAAAGGTAGCGAAACACAGTTTCGTATAAAATCCAGGGGGGTTTTCCCAGAGGGAAGCATGCTGGATAGGGGTTTTCCTGCTATTTATAGGAGTGTACATGAAAACTGCATCTTTTTTTGTTTTTATTCGCATAAAATAGAATCTTATCTTAATATTAAAAGAAAAAAATGTGCATTTATTTTTAGAAAAAAAAAACTTTTGAGACTTTTTAATAGGGGGAGATAACTCCCAAAACATCCGGTTTTCACATGTGCAGAATTGCATGAGTCAAGTAGCAGGTAATGTAGCTCTTTCAAGAGGTGGAAAATGTACCCTAAAAGCACCATAAAAGATAACCTTAGGACTTGTTCTGTGAAATGCACATAACTTATTTTTCAGATTTTTTCTGTTTTTGTTGAGCAGGGGTGCTAAAAATGCAATAGGTGCACTGAAAATGGATGCATAAACAACCTAATATCCCCCATGTTTCATGTGTCAAATACCCCCTATTAGTAATTGATAAATGTATTAAATTAGTTGAATATTTATAAAATTCACAATTTTATCTTTCCATTGATATGTAGAAATCTATGTACAATGAAGCGCATTGAAGTGGTAAAATTTTCTGTTTGGATGGAACGTTTTGAGCTATCTTTAGACACACCCATTTCTATAGAAAGGAAAAATCGGTCAAATGATTCAATCGAATACCTGTATAACAGGTATTTTATAAATATAATAGCCAATGAAATTGACGGTCTACATAAACACCGATTAAGCACGTGTTCGACTGATACATGTGCTATGCTAACTCCAATAAACATGATAAAATCATAATTATGTACAAATTCGATGCAATGCGTGTTTTACATAAGGCGGGAACTCTATACATAGCTCTTTCCTATTTAAAAATCTTCATTTCAGTGTAACTCATGTTGCTTGTCGCGGAAAGTGTAGTGTCCTAAAACATTACGATGAATATTCCTTTCTCGTTTCTAAAGAAATGGGCGTGTCGTTATGTTATAATTGACGTTCAAAACATGACTCAGAACGTTTCGTCCAAAGGGAAAATTTTACCACTTCAGTGCGCTTCATTGTAACAAGCCTTCATTTTATTTCTTTGTAGGGGTCAGTTTTGCTTGTCCTTTACCAAGTAACGTCCTGATAACGTCATACATAAAACTGTGTTTTGCACCCAAACAAATACCACATTGCATTCTGGGAGTCGGCCATCACTAAAAGAAACGACAACATGTGGCCCTAACAATAAAGCAAAAATACATATAAACAGTGGATTACAGGTAATTATGCATAAATGATTGTGATCTTTACTCAGTAGACAAATTATTTAACACATCTTTTATACTCGTAACAACAAAACATGCATGCATAAACAAACAGCGCAAATCAAACTTTTGGGGGCGATGTCAAAAGCGAAAATTATATACAAGTACATTCTAGTATAAGTATCAAAAATAAGTACATCGTAGCCCTATTCTTACATTTTGCCCCTCCTTTAAAAAATGTCCAAGTCCCTTTGAACTGAAGGCCTTCTCAGAAGATTTGATCACGTACCGACCCACTTCAATTCCCATTGAAGTTTATAAACTTGTTATTTATTACTTATATATACATTTGAGACAGACGATCTAACCATCTGTCGTAGATTTTAAAAAATGATGCAAGGTGTAAATCGGCTTGAATGGCGGTTACACTTTGAATTCATTAGGCTAAGGATTTTATTTCCAGGGGACTATTCTGTGAAAGGCTACTTATGATCAGTAATAGTGGACAGAATGTTGTCTGGGAATATTTCTATTCGTGAAAATTGATAATCAATGCTTAAAAGACACAAGAAACAAGACGGAAGATCGATGATAATATGTTGGAGGAATTTCAGTCGCCAGAAAGGGATAGATGATCCGATGGATGGAAACATTTGACGTGCCAGTTTATTTGCAATCAAGTATTTAAAATAAAAAAATTTTAACCTACGATTTCAATAACTAAAGGCATATTTATGATATATTGTAAACAAATCACGGGACACTAGAGAAAGCTTACATTGAACTATGACAGCGCCGAGGTGTTTGTCAGCTCTTCGTGGCATGATTGCAAAGCTTTGATGTTTTCCAACAGATTTACACATTTATCGTGGGTAGAATTTGATGAAAAAATTATAGTTTATCATGAAGATTTAACTTAAGGATTTCAATCCCTAATGAGACCAAATTCTCTACCCTTAAATGTCCGTCAAGTACACAATACTCTGATATTATATTAAAGCATTTTATAGTGGAAAAGGATTGCCCACGAGAAATTTTCAAAAAGTTCATTAATTAAGGAGTACCGGTAATTAACAAAGATTGCATTGAAGTCTGTGGGGAAAAGTGTTTTTTCAAAATAAAAATTCAAATAATTTGAATATCAATAAATCCTGTGGTGGAAAGATGCATTGAAATATTTAAAAAAGAATGATAATTGAAAACGATTTTTTTACCAGCTGAATTTTTGTCCCCCGCTTTCGCGAAAGCGAGGGGACATTAAATCTCATTCGTCTGTCCGTCAGTCTGTCCGTCTGTCAGTCTGTCCGTCACAAAAACTTTAACCTTGCCCATAACTTTTGATTTAGTAGAGCTATGACTTTCATATTTCACATGTGTATTCCTTGTGACAAGACCTTTCTTTGGGTACCACCAAATTTGACCTTTTGACCTTGACCTTGGAGTTTGACCCACTTTTACACAGAAATTTCAAACTTTTACTTTGGCCATAACTTTTGAATGAAAGGTACAAGGACTTTCATATTTCACAAATGTATTGTTTGTGACAAGACCTTTTATTGGATACCAACAACCTTGACCTTTTGACCTTGACCTTGGAGATTTACGTACTTATGAAAAAACGTTAACCTTGACCATAAGTTTTGAACGGTGAGGACTAAGGCTTTCGTACTTCACATATCTAATCCTTGTGAAAAGACCTTTTATTGGATACCAAGAACTTTTACCCTTTGACATTGACCTTGGAGTTTTAACTACTTTTTAAAAACTTTAACCTTGGTCACAACTTTTAAACAGTAGATACTAGGACTTTTATATTTCACATATGTATTCCTTGTTGCAAGACATTTCATTGGATACCAACAACCTTGACCTTTTGACCTTGACCTTGGAGATTTACATACTTATGAAAAAACTTTAACCTTGACCATAACTTTTGAACGGTAAGGGCTACGGCTTTCGTACTTCACATATGTAATCTTTTTGAGAAGACCTTTCATTGGATATCAACAACTTTTACCCTTTGACCTTGACATTGGAGTTTTAACTACTTTAAAAAAAACTTTAACTTTGGTCACAACTTTTGAATGGTAGATACTAGGACTTTTATATTTCACATATGTATTCTTTGTGGCAAGTCCTTTCATTGGATATCAACAACTTTGACCTTTTGACCTTGATGTTAAAGATTTACGTACTTATGTAAAAACTTTAACCTTGACCACAACTTTTGAACGGTAAGGGCTAGGGCTTTCATACTTCACATATGTAATCCTTGTGAGAAAACCTTTCATCAACAACTTTGACCCTTTGATCTTGACCTTGGAGTTGACCTACTTTTAAAAAATGTTACCTTTGGCCATAACTTTTTAACGGTCAGGATAAGGGTTTTCATCCTTCAAAAAAATCAACTTCAATGATAATTTCTAAGAAATGACATATGATAGGATGTTCATATTAGACACAATGTGTCATAAAAAATAACATCTCACCAACAAAGACACCGAAAGCGGGGGATCACAATTCTTTGAATTTGCTTGTTTTTAATTGATTTTTTTTATTAATTAAAAAAGGGGAGATAATTCTTACCAAAATTCAAGGTCATGAATTAGGACACACCCCACTAAACATACATGTGCTTATAGTAATAAATGGGAACTATGTCTAAATAAACTGAGTATTAAATGCCTACATATCTTTTATGTTTTCAATTTCATTGAATTTCTTCCTATTAGGGATTGAAGACCCTAAAGTCTACCCCCAAAATAAGGATAAACGTAAGAGACTATACAGCTGAAAAAAGTGACATAAAACTTGTGAACAAAAACTGTATATTTTCCATCTACACGTCAGGTTAAATCAATAGCCAAAATACTATATGAAATACTTGTAAACGTTGTAAATAAAATAATTATTATTCTACTTGCATATTTTGTTCATTTTTATACATGAAAAGCAAGTACAGCAAGTCAATTTATATTTATGCACCGGTAGATATTATTGCGCCGTGTGATTAGGTCACGTATTGACCTCTGACCTCGGACAAACATCTTACAGAATTGAAGATATTTGTTCTCCGTATGTTTATAATAGAGAGATATCACAAATGTATATATATTAATTTGAAGGCATCCCCAAGTAGTATAAGATTCAAGCCCCCCCCCCCCCAACCTCTGGTAAACTTTTCAATACTGAACTGCCCCGTGGGGATCCGGGTTAGAATAGGTCCTCAGTACCCCCTTGCTTGTCGTAAAAGGCGACTAAATGAGGCGGTCCTTTGGATGAGACCATATAAACAGAGGCCCCGTGTCACAGCAAGTGTGGCACGATAAAGATCCCTCCCTGCTCAAAGGCCGCAAGTGCCGAGCATAGGCCTAAATTTGCAGCCCTTCACCGGCAATGGTGACGTCTCCATATCAGTGAAATATTCTGGAGAGGGACGTTAAACAGTATACAATCAATCAATCAATCAATCAATATTGAACTGATTTATGCTTTTTACTAGATGATGTGCTTAGGTGAGTGATGTAGCCCATGGGCCTCTGGTTTCATTTTTACTTTTAGTCTTAACACACTTGTTTGAGTATTTTACCTTTGGTGTTATTAGGTCAGGAGTAATTAGGCTGGTATCAATTCCAAAAGGTGTTTTTTTCTCATCTCATTTTATAGGAACTGTGACCTCTCTTAATGACTTGTCTCAATTCTACTGTAGAGTTGCAGTTTGATGTAGCCCCCTGTTCCCAGCACTGTTAAGAGAAGACTAGCTCCAACTAAAAGATGGTAAGATACATTCCTTTGGTTATAACTATTTTTATTTTAAATTTCATGGTCTTGTTTTTTTTTTTTCATTCTGTGTTGAGATCGAGCTTTCATTCTGTGTTAGGTATAGTGTCAATGAATTTTTTGTATAAGATGTCGAAAAGAGCCTTTACAGCCTTATATACAGAATTTAGTGAAAGCAACTTTAAAGTGAATGTAAAATATAACACTAAAGTATGTTGACCCTTACTATACAGGAAAATGAGTAGCTATAACAGTCATACAGGAACATTGGGCCTATAATTCAGTTAACCTTCAAATGAGTTTTTTTTTAACGCAGCGCATATTGGAAGGACTTCAGCACTGACCTGCTTTAAACACAAAAATACTACGTTTCAATGTCAAAAAAAAAATTGTCATACAATTTGACCGAAATTTGAACTATTTTAAAAAATGATTTATGGACAGTTATTAATACAAAGGTGAAAAACCTGGAAATGGCAAGACCAATGTATGTGCATCCTTCAAGATGTAGAAATGTTCAGCAACAGCAAGACATGAATTCATTGAAATGGTGGAAAAACAAGGGAAAAGGCAATGGATAACGACTCTTTAAGATGTGGAAATGTACTAATTCAGGTAGAAAGGATAATGGTGGAAAAAACAGGAAAAAGGCAGGATCAACAGATATGGACCCTTTAAGGTGTGGAAATGTCAGTAGATACAGCTCAACATGAATTCATTAAAATGATGGATGGAAAAACGGGGAAGAAGTAAATCTGTATGTAATTATAGATGTTGACCCTTCAAGATTTGGAAATGGGAGATACAACTAGACATAAATTGATGGAAACACCTGGAAGACAAAGTTTGATGGACATTAACCTTCCCAACAGCAAGACTTACCACAGTGGACAACAGTCAATGATCAGGCATGTGACATAATAAATGATCCAAAATCTTTTTTTCTTGAAAACAACAAATGAATATCTGATCCTTGATCTGTAGCCTCTTTAGCCTTACTGTACACCTATACGAAAAGTTTGTGAACTAATTGAATAACTTCCATAAAAGAAACAATATGTTGATAATAATTTAAATTAGCCTTCTCCAATTTTAATACACATCTGTCACCGTTCTGCTCATGTGTGAATCACAGTTATTTAGCCTCTTTCATATTTCTTTCCATGCAAGTTAATTTTTATAACAAGAACTGCAATTGTCTGTATCAGTAGATGCTTCAAACATGCATGGCGACCATCAAAACCCAAAAGGAGCTACCTATAGAGAGGATGCTGGTGATCAAAAAGTTTGTGAACTTTTAATTGAATAACTTCCACAAAGCAGAAACAATATGCCCTTTTGATAATAATTTAAGAGAAAAATTATGGCATTTTAAAAAAATCCCTCAAGAACCACTCCAATTTTAATACACATCAAGTTTGTCACCGTTCTGCAAGTTTTACATGATATATATGAAAAATCACAGTGATATAGGCGGTAGTGTATTCAAGTTTGTTCAAATCATGACCCCCAGTGCTAGGGTGGGGCCAATATAGCAAGTTTTACATAGAAATATATGTCACAAAAGCATTGGGCCAGGAAAGATTTCATTGGAATTTCATAGTTTTTCTTTCCATGCAAGTAGGAATATATTCTTATAACTGGGTCAGGAAAAGAACAGTGCAATTGTCAGAAATGGTGAAATCTTGGAATATATAGGAAAAATCTTTAAAAACAGAACTGGGTCAGGAAAGATGAAACTCATGTGGAATCATCCCTTTCCAAACATGACCCCCAGGGCTAGGGTGGGGCCATGGCGACCATCAAAACCCAAATCTTCTGGAATCATCTTCAGGTAGTGAGATTCTAGTTTGTTCAAATCATTAACGTTTATACCAGTAAACTTTCAGTTCTGATCTGATATGTGCTTTTTCCTAGCCAATGTGCTCAGGTGAGCGCTGTGGCCCCTGGGCCTCTTGTTATCATATATAATATGTTTAAAATCTAAAGTAAGCGATATCCTAGGTATTTAATAATTATATTATTGTAAAGATATTCAACTATTTTTCAAACTGTAAATTGGAGGTCTTTGATAACAAATTGCTTAATTAAAAACTCAGCTCTTTTCAAACTTGCTTTCACTGGGCAACAAAACAAGTATCATTTTCAACCATCATCGACTGCCTTAAAATTCCTTCGTTAAAACATTTTTATCAATCCATTCATTGATTAAATTTATAGGAAGCCCTTTGTCTTAATATTAAACTGTGTGTAAATTATCATACGCTACTGCAAAGGAATTTCCAAGATATACCAAAAATTTTTGTCGTTATGCACGTGCAATTGAGACAACCTTTTTTTGTCACAAGTGATCTGCATAGTGACGTCATTTTCCAATTGTATCGTCACAAACAATGAGCAAAACTTACTGCAGCATATGCTATTTATAGAACTTGTGTATGGCTTTGTGTGTACCAATATTTTTTCTAATCTGAATTGTGGTTTTGTAGATATAGAGATAGTTCACGAACTTTTAGATCGCCCCTTGCACAGCAAGATGGGAATCGATGGAAAAATCAGGGGAAAAAATAAACCTGATAGATATTGACCCTCCAAGATGCAGGCAGAAATGTCAGGGATACAACTAGACATACATTAGTGGAGACAGCTGGAAGACAAGACTGATGGACCTTGACCTTTCCAACAGCAAGACTTACCACAGACTTACCACAGTGGACAATTGTCAGTGATCAGGTATGTGACATAATAAATGATTTTTTTGTTTCGAAAACAACAACAAATGAATATCCGATCCTTGATCTAATTATACCAGTACATGTAGTACTTTATGCATAAATTGTTTGCCCCTGTTTTAATTTATCCCTCTTTTCCCTAGAAGTGGGTGAATTTAAAAAAAAATATGCACAAAATTGTCTATAATAATTAGAAAATGAAATAAGACAGATCAAAAATAACTTTGAATACAGTTTTTTACTTAGAAATGTTCTTTTTTTTTGTTGAGAATTTATGTTTATACCATCATGAAAGCTGAAACTTATGAACTATTTTATACTATGCTTTGGTGATTTGGAGACAGTACTCATTAAGAGACTGGATCAAGATGAAGTTATGTTAGTGTACTTGTCATTTTGAATACCAAAGGTACCAGGTATGGGAATGTTACCTACATATGTCATTTTGTAAGACACTTTTTATTTTATTTCATATTGTTCCTAAATATTTGGTTATTAATAAATGAGCATTAATTTATTTTCTCATTGACAGAAAAGTAAAGTATGGAAGAGGTATATTCTTGTGATTGTATTTGGAGAAAGTTGACCCAGAAAAGTAAAGTATGGAAGAGGTATATTCTGGAGAAAGTTGACAATAGGGAATCCAAAATGCAGAAAGCCAGATCTGTGAAGCACACAAGAAGACTGTTTATGATATGGGTGTCTGAGTTGAGAAGAGGGTATGGGGTCTCAAACTCAGACACATGGGTTTTCCCTGGATGCTCTAGTTTCCTCCCAAACCAACCCTTTTTTCTCTAATGTAACAATTGAGACAATTATCTTTGAAGGTATTTTAATGTAAATATTTTTTTTATCTAATAATAAATTGTTAATTTTGCTCTAAGGTTTTTTATGCTGCTATTACAATTAATTTCTGAAATTTTAACAAATTTTAAAATATGTTGCAGATGTAATTATTGTTCAATATTAAATTAATATTTCTGGAATGTACAAATTCTGTCAGAAGTTGTACCAGTTATAATTTGTATAATTTAGTAAATTCTGATTATTTACTAATTGTGCACTTAAATAAATGTATTATATACTGATGTAACTAAATATGCAGTAAAAGTAATTAATTTTTAATGTGACATGATTTGTATTTTTTAAAAATGTAAAATTTTGATTTGAAAGTGTTATTTTGTGATTTGTTAATGTTACACTATGATTTGTTTATGTAGAATTATAAGTGAATGTGAAAAAAAGAAAACAAGTGAAAAAATGAAAGGCAATTTAAGAGTTTCCAAAAAAAATCAAAAAGAAAAGAGAAGCAAAAAAAAAAAAAATTAAAAAACAGAAAGAAGCCAAAAAAAAGCAAAAAAAAAAAAAATGAAAAAAGAAATTGAATGAAAAAAGTATTTTAAAAGGAGCAAACTAAAAAAAGCACAAAACTTTTAATGCTGCCTGCTTGAATTAACATATTTGCATGTTTTTTCAAGCAGAAGGTTCCAAGCCCTTAAAAGCAGAGGAGAAGTTTTGGTATTACTCGTATATGACATTACTGAATGTACACTGCCAAATTAATGTAGACACAACTGTCGGATAATGAGCTTTTTTATCATCAGAAGATCTTACTTAATTTGGTGTGTACAATGCAATAAATCAAATATTTTATTTATAATTCAGATATCTTAAAATATTTACTATAGTAGCAGCTTTATTTCCATACATGTTAACCTATTGTGATGAAAAATAGGGAGATTCCGACCACGAAAGCGGTCATAAGCATTGCACACGTTGTTTTACGCTTGGATTTATGAAGATATATTGCATGTAATATACATGTATGGTTTTACGTGAAAATACAATTATTAATCTTAAATATCTATTGCAAAGAAATAGACAGAAACACATTAAGTTTGACATAAATAATATATATTCAAATATTTTTTATGTTCATCATTTTCCTATGATTGGCTACTTAACTTAGCCTTTTGAAGAGTGGTCTTTGTTTTGAATCAATCATTTTTTTAGCTCACCTGAGCCGAAGGCTCAAGTGAGCTTTTCTGATCACATTTTGTCCGTCGTCCGTCCGTCTGTCTGTCTGTCCGTCTGTCTGTCCGTCTGTAAACTTTTCACATTTTCGACTTCTTCTCAAGAACCACTGGGCCAATTTTGACCAAACTTAGTACAAAACATCCTTGGGTAAAAGGGAATTTAAATTGTTAAAATAAAGAGCCAAGTCCCTTCACAAGGGGAGATAATCAAGAAAAGAAAAAAATATGGTGGGGTCATTAAAAAGTCTTCTTCTCAAGAACCACTGGGCCAGAAAAGCTGAAACTTATGTGAAAGTATCCTGGGGTAGTGTAGATTCTAAATTGTAAAAATCATGACCCCAGGGGAAAGGGCGGGGCCACAATGGGGAATCAAAATTTTACATAGAAATATATAGGAAAAATCTTTGAAAATCTTCTTCTCAAGAACCACTGGGCCAGAAAAGCTGATACTTATGTGGAAGCATCCTGGGGTAGTATAGATTCTAAATTTAAAAAATCATGACCCCCGGGGAAAGGGCGGGGCCACAATGGGGAATCAAAGTTTTACATAGAAATATATAGGAAAAATCTTTGAAAATCTTCTTCTCAAGAACCACTAGGCCATAAAAGCTGATATTTATGTGGAAGCATCCTGGGGTAGTATAGATTTCAAATTGTTGAAATCATGACCCCCGGAGGAAGGGCGGGGCAACAATGGGGAATCAAAGTTTTACATAGAAATATATAGGAAAAATCTTCTTCTCAAGAACCACTGGGCCAGAAAAGCTGAAACTTATGTGGAAGCATCCTGGTATAGTGTATTTTCTAAATTGTAAAAATCATGACCCACCGGGGAAGGGCGGGGCCACAATGGGGAATCAAATTACATAGAAATATAGGAAAAATTTTTGAAAATCTTCTTCTCAATAACCCCTTTGCCAGAAAAGCTGATATTTATGTGGAAGCATCCTGGGATAGTGTAGATTTCAAATTATTAAATCATGACCCCCAGAGGAAGGGCGGGGCAACAATGGGGAATCAAAGTTTTACATAGAAATATATAGGAAAAATCTTTGAAAATCTTCTTCTAAAGAACCACTGGGCCAGAAAAGCTGAAACTTATGTGGAAGCATCCTGGTATAGTGTATATTCTAAATTGTAAAAATCATGACCCACCGGGGAAGGGCGGGGCCACAATGGGGAATCAAATTACATAGAAATATATAGGAAAAATCTTTGAAAATCTTCTTCTCAAGAACCACTGGGCCAGAAAAGTTGAAACTTATGTGGAAGCATCCTGGGGTAGTGTAGATTATAAATTGTTCAAATCATGACCCCCGGGGGAAGGGCTGGGCCACAATGGGGAATCAAAGTTTTACATAGAAATATATAGGAAAAATCTTTGAAAATCTTCTGCTCAAGAACCACTGGGTCAGAAAAGCTGAAACTTATGTGCACATGGAAGGATCCTTGGGTAGTGTAGATTTCAAAATGTCTAAAAAATACGATTAGTGGGATAGGGTGGGGATGCATTATGTATTACAAGGGGGAAATCTGGTAAAGAATTGAATGGTCAAAGCTTTTCAGGTGAGCGATGTGGCCCATGGGCCTCTTGTTTTGTCAGAAATAATATTTCTGAAAAAAAAATGATTGATTCAAAACAAATACTTTGTATACTAAGAGTATAGTTACATGTATATATCCTTATGGAAAGTCCTTTTTTTAAATTAGCTTGTCATATAATAAAAATTGAAGCAAAATAACAAATAGGGAGTCCTCCTTAGGTCATAAGAAGTTGTGGTATTACAATGTCAAATTGAAATATCACCCAAAATGAAAGTTTTACACACACACAATGTATGAATTTACTACCTTGACCTTTTGACCTCATAATAAATAGGGGTCTACTTTAATCCAAAGGAAGTTGTGATATAAAATATCATTGCAAAACCCCAAAGGCTTCTCGAGACATTGTGCAGAAACGAAATTGTTCAAACAGACAAATTTCTGAATTTATGACCTTGAATTTTTTTTACCTTTTGACCTCAAAATCAATATAAATGCTCCTTAGGTTATATGGAGTTATTGTGTAAAATTTCATTGCAACTCAAGGCTTCTCGAGATATTGTGTTAAAGCAGAAGCATTACAGACAGAACTATAGACAGATGGACAGCTAGCTGAATGGATGGATAGTCTTCAATTAATATCCCTCTCTTTCAGCAGGGGATCAAAAAAGAAGAGATGGGGGTATAGTGGGGTGGGGGTCCTGTTAGCGGAGCTAGATTAGTGACAAATTTTAATGATACTTGGGACAGACAAATCATTTAAACGTTTGATTAAATGTTATTAATAAATTTGTCAATCAAAAGTTGATTTAACTGTTATAAAGGTAAATAAGTTACAGAAGGAACCAAACCTGCGATGTTAATTGTCCCCTGCTTTCATAAAGTACATTGTATTAATTTTGGTCTGTCTGTCCATCTAGATGTATTTCACTCGCGTTTCCACACCATATCTCTAAAGGCTTCTACAATGAAAATTTTACACAGCAATTCCCCATGTCCCAAGGAAGACCTATTAGTTTGAGGTGAAAAGTTAAAACATCAAGGTCATTGAATCTTTTTGTTTTAGGTCAGGATTTTCGTTCTCTCGCAATATCGCGAGAAATCTTTGAGCTTTTGCAGTGAAAATTATACGATACCTTCCTGTGAAGTACCTCATACATTCAATTTTTAGGTCACCTGAGTCACTCAGGTGACCTATTGCTATCTGTTTTTGTCTGTCGTCGTCCGTCGTTCGTATTCAATCGATCGTAAACTTTTGAACATTTTTAGCTTCTTCTCTGCAACCACTCAACCAATTTCAACCAATTTTGGCATATAGCATCTATGGGTGAAGGGGAACAAATGTTATGAATTTCATGACCCCTGCCTCCCTGGCAATTAGAATTAGTGCAATCTTTAAAAATCTTCTTCTTTACTCCTGGACAACAAGCAGTCAAACTGTTGGTATGACTGTAATCAGCATTGAGTCCTTTACCAAAATTGTGAAATTCATGGCCCAGGGTCAGGGGTTCTAGAACTAGGGTTGGGCTAAATAGGTTATATGGTGAAAATGTGTTATTTCTTTGAAATTCTTCTTTTCTGCTCCCGGGCATTAAATAATTTAAAACTAAACAAGTGTATAGTTGATTTGTAAATGACTGCCTCGTCCAAAATTGTGAATTTCATGGCCCCAGGGTCAGGGGTCTGTTCATGGTCATTAAATAAACTAACCAAGTGCATAGTTATGTTGAATAAGGCTGTCTTTTATAAAATTGTGAATTTCATGGCCCCAGGGTCAGGGGTTCTAGTGCTAGGGTGGGGCTATATAGATTATACATGTATAGTGAAAATGAATTAATTTCTTTGAAAATATTCTTCTCTGCTCCTGAATATTAGATAAACTAACCAAGTACATAGTTATGTTGAATAAAGCTACTTCTTCCAAAATTGTGAATTTCATGGCCCCTGGGCTGGGGGTTCTGGTGTTTGGGTGGGTCTCTATTGATTATATAGTGAAAATGCATACATTCTTTAAAAATCTTCTTTTCTGCACCTGGGTATTAAACCAATGAACTATGTACATAGTTATCAGGAGGAAGGATGCCTCTTTGAGATTTGTGAATTTCAGGGCCTCTGGGTCAGGGCTTCTTGTGTTAGGGCGGGGATCTAATGTTTATATATTTCCTTTGCTCTTGGGTATTATGCCAATGATCTTATTACATATTTATGACGATATATTTATGATTTCCGGGCCCCTGGGACAGAGGGATTTGGGGAGGGGGGGTGTACATAGTCTGAAAATAATTTAATGCTTTGAAATCTGTACTTTGGTATTAATCAACAACATGATGAAACTAAATTTATAAAATTTCCAAAAATTTGAAGATATGGCCCCAGGGTGAGTGGTTCCTGTGGGATGGGGTGCACAACTGATAAAGTGGAAATGCATTTTCTCTTTGTTATTCTGATCTACCTCTGGGTATAAAGTTATCAAAGTAAGCATGCTAAGTGTATAGTTATGTTAAGCATTGGTGCCTCTTTCAAAACTGTGAATTTCATGGCCTCTGGTTTAAAACATGAATCAAATTCAATTGTTGGAAAGTTTTTACATGATACTCATGTGACCTATAAGGCCCATGGGCCTCTTGTTTTTCTAAGTGATCTAAAGGCCTTTGCTTCTGTCTGTTCCTCCGTCACACTTTGCATTTAGCTATGTTCGGAGCTCAATTTTAAGGAAACTATCCAAGATATTTTCATCAAACTTCATATGCTGATAGACATTGATGGAGTTCTATGCAACTGCATAAATATTTTTTTACCCTTCCTTTGCCCTTGACCTCACTTTTCTTAATTTAGTGTTTAGCTCAGTTTTAAAGATACCATTCAGGATAGTGTTTTCAACCTTTACATGTTGACACATACTGATGAGAGCTATTCAACTGCATCAACAATTTAACCATGACCTTTCCTTTGACCTTGACCTCACTTTTCTTAAATTAGTGGTTAGATAAGTTTTTAGGAAGCTATTCAAGATATATTTTTATTAAACTTCTTATGCTGATACATACTGATGAATATGCTAATATATACAGATGAAACCAACATTTTTTACCTTGACCTCACTTTAGTTTAAATTAGTGTCAAAATTCATATGTTGATACATACTGATGTAAACAATTTAACTGCACCAACATTTTTTTCCTTGACCTTTCATTTAACCTTGACCTCACAATTTGTGTTTAACTCAGTTTTAAAGAAACCATTCATATTATTTATATCAATTTCATATGCTAATACTTACTAATGTAAGATTTTCAACTGCATCAACATTTTTTTACCTTGACCTTTCCTTTGACGTTAACTTTATTTATTTTAAATTAGTGTTTAGCTCAGTTTTAAGTAGAACATTCAAAATATTTTTATCAAACTTAATATACTGGTACGTATATATGAGAACTATTCAATAGCATAAACAAGAGGCCCATGGGCCTTATAGGTCACCTGAGCATTATGCATCAACTTTCCAGTGATTGAATTTGATTCAAGTTTTAAGCCAGATGCTAAGGCATTCACAATTTTGAAAGAGGCACCATTGATCATCATAACTATACACTTAGCTTAGTGTGGTTACTTAATACCCTTACGCAGGGTAGGGGAACAACAAATGCATTTTAACTAATCAGTAATATTCAGCAATAATCAGTAGTGCCCCTACCACACATGAACCCCTGACCCTTAGGCCTAGATCCACACATTGCACAATTTTTGAAAAGGCATCCTTGCTTTTCAAAAATATTTGATTAATACCAAGGAGCAGATTTCAAACAATTCATTCATTTTCAGTATATAAGTACATGTGTACAGCCCCCCCCCCCCATGGTACCCTTGACCCTGGGGCTTTGAAAATCACAATTCTGGAAGATTACGGCCCTTGCTCATCATCACTATATAGGTAGTTTATCTGCTTAATACCCAGGAGCAGAGAAGAAAATTTTTAAAGATTTCATGTATTTACACAATATAATCAATAGAGCCCCACCCTAACACCAGAACCCCTGACCCTGGGGCCATAAAATTCACAATTTTGGAAGAGACATTCTTGCTCATCATAACTATGTACTTAGTTAGTTTATTTATTAATGCATTTTCACTATATAATCAATAGAGCCCCGCCCTAACACCAGAACCCCTCACCCTTGGGCCATAAAATTCACAATTTTGGTAGAGGCGCTCTTGCTCATCATAACTATGCACTTAGTTTATTTAATACCTAGAATCAGAGAAGAAGATTTTCAAAGAATTAATGCATTTTTACTATATAATCAATAGAGCCCCACCCCAACACCAGAACCCCTGACCCTGGGGCCATAAAATTCACAATTTTGGTAGAGGCACTCTTGCTCATCATAACTATGCTCTTAGTTTATTTAATATCTAGAAGCAGAGAAGAAGATTTTCAAAGAATTCATGTATTTTCACTATATAATCAAAAGAGCCCCGCCCTAACACCAGAACCCCTGACCCTGGGGCCATAAAATTCACACTTTTGGTAGAGGTACTCTTGCTCATCATAACTATGTACTAAGTTGGTTTATTTAATACCCAGGAGCAGAGAAGATTTTCAAAGAAATAATGCAATTTCACTACATACATATTTAGCCCCGCCCTAGCACTAGAACCGTGACCCCAAGGCCATGAATTTCACAATTTTGGTAGAGGACTCGATGATGATTACAATCATGCAAACAGTTTGACTGCTTGATGTCCAGGAGTAAAGAAGATTTTTAAAGATTGCATTAATTTTAGTGGTTTTGGCCCCACCCCTCAGGCCCCAGGGATCATGAAATTCACAATTTTTGTTCCCCTTCACCCATAGATGCTTTATGCAAAATTTGGTTGAAATTGGTTCAGTGGTTGCAGAGAAGAATCTGAAAATGTTCAAATGTTAACGCACAACGACGGACGAAAACGGATAGCAATAAGGAATGAATTAAATAGCAACCAAAGTTATACTCTTACAACCTGCGTTGGAGCAGTTTACGCTTTTTCATAAACCTCTTCATGGTCCCTAGCGGCTTCTCAAATACAACTCTACATACAGTGGTCATACTTGCATAATTATATTGACACCAACCCTCATCCTGTTGATCTTGAGAATTTTTTAAAAACAGTACCCATTATGTTCTTAATAGCTTAAAAAACCATGCTTGAATTCCACGATTTAATGAAAACAAAGATTACAATGTTAACATTTATTTCTTTATTAAAAATATCAGTTAAAATCTTTCTTTTAAGGGTTTTCTATTTTGATCAATGTCTAAATCAATACTGCACATGAAAAGTATTTTTTTCACATTGAAATTTACATGCCTTATGCTTCCTCCAGGGAATGGAGAGAATAAGTAAGTCTATGATATTTTCTACTTATTAATTTTAAATAACATCAACTGACATAAAGCTATGTTCTAGGAAAATTGCAGTGTCCATAATGAAATGAAAGTCCTATTCACTAAAAATGACTTTTTATAGTGAGAAAAGTTCATTTTTTTTTCCTTAATCATGCCCTTAAAAAAAACTTATTTTCAAAAATACTTGTAAATCAGCATATTCTAAAAAAGTTTTTTTTTATTCTCATTAAAAATTTTCATCTGAATCTATGTACTTAAAAATCTTCATGCAGATTCAAAATATGTACCATTTTAAAACTACAAATCAATTTTAATACCTTGAAAGAAAAGGTAGGTTCATGAGAAATTCACTTACGATTCCATAGTAAGTAAAAATCTACAATCAACATAAGACATGCAATTAATACTGGCTTTACAAACTTTGGGGGTTTAAAAACTACTTAAAAAGGATTGTGATCAGATCAAAAAATGATGAGAATAGCAATACTAGTATATCATATTGCATATGCCAACAGCTACATGTTTATAAAACACATATTTGCAACAAGTTGTTCACAGAACAAATAGTGAATATACATTACATAGTATTTGTCACAACTTCTGAAACAGGCATTATAGAATCAAAACTCAAGGTACAGCATGAAAAGAATCTTGTTTTCACGGTAAGAGTACATGTTACAAATTTTTAACAAACAAATAACCACCTGAAAAACCATGTACCAAGACGCTTCCACATATGAAAATAGATAATGCATCAATATATATATATGATATAGAAAATTACTAGTAGTCATAAAGAGAGAAAGATACCTATTAAGGCAGTCAACTAGATTTTCATTGCAAAAAAAATTCTTACAGTGTACTGAAATATGACAAATTTAAATATTTAAACTTTTGGAGAAATTTTGAAATACCGGGGTACTTGTTTTTTAATCATTTAAGATATAACATATAAAAGATAAATAGAATTATTAAAAAAAAAATCTTAAATAATATTTTTAATTGATAGTTTTGTGAACAGCAACACCTTATTTATGATAAGCCAAAGTTCTTCAGGAGGAGGTCATAAAAATTGATGAAAAAGTAATTTACTTCCAAGAGTGAAAATCAAACACTTTCCTATGTAATCCAATAATTAATGTATCTGTATTTTGAGAATATCCTTAAAAAATTCCCAAATAAATTTCCCCACAACTTTGCATGCATACTGATGTCAATTTAAGTTGAAAGAGTATAAAATTTAGGTTTTTCTGTTTTGTTTTTTTTACACAATAAAACCCTAGTTAGCTCCCTTAATCTACAGAATATCATCCTTTCAAATTAAATGTACAAAAAGTATACATTTATAAATTCAAATTTTCTTTTGATTTGCAGCTAGGTAACATGTAAAGCAGCGTTTTCTGTTTGCAATTTCATTTATATTTCAAAACTTGTTCTTTACTCATAAGTAGACTCTCTGATACAAAGAAAATATTTAATACAAAATTTTAACCGATACCCTATATAATAGATGTACCAGTGCAATTAAAATTGAGACAACCAAATCAATGGTTGAATTAAATTTCAGGACATTTGGATGCAGTTAATATCAAAATCTGTTATCTAATACCAAAGATTAAAAAAAAAATTGGCATATTTCATATCTTTTATACAATTAGTACTTTATACAACAAAACATTACACATTTCATAATGAAAAAAATAGCTACCAACTGTTTTCAAGTTGTTCAAAGCCTAAACCGGGATTCAAAAGCTGAGTGTGGCTATTTAATAACATACAAGACTCATTTAACCATAGATACATTCCACAAAATAAAGTCAAAACACTTTTCATGAAGAAATCAACACATGTAACTAGACCTTCCATTAGTTTCCTTTTTTATACACATATTTGGAAGACAATTAAAAATTCAAAATCTAATTTCCTACCCTTAATGTAGAGTTTACTATTCTTCCGGCAGAATTTTCATCATCTGTAAAAAGTTGCTTAATTTTTTGTAAAATTGTAACTTAACATACAAAAGCTCAACCTGTTGAATCATTAAAAATATACATGATTAAAAAATAAAATAAAATATACTTCAAAATTATTTTAAATATAAGGGTAACAAAAACAATTCTTTAAAAAAAAGGGGGTAGGGTTAAAATTTGACAACCATTTTTGGGGCTTTAATTTTTGGCATTATGGGTATTTTTTCCTTATTCTTGGAGGAACCTAGTCCTATTACAGATTCTTTGAAAATATTAAATCAAGGAAAATATACTTATTTACAATACAGTTAATAATTCTACTTCTTGAAAGTATCATTTAAATAAGATTTTATTCATTGTCGACACATTATGGTCATCCATTTATTTCTTTTTCTATTGTTTTGCTATAAAAAAAAATCATTGTACAAACTGCAGATGTACGTCAAACACATACACACACTAAAAAACACCCTTTCACACACAGCAACCACCATAGCACCTGTTTTAATTTAAAGCAGTAACCAAAATAAAACTGGCTTTATATATCGAACATGATTCCAGTAAATAATTAGTGACACATTCTTTTACAGTAAAAAATTCTCTCATTGCAACTTACATTCTTTTGACAACATAAAAAGTAACAATCAACATCTTTCAGCATCAAATAGCCAATACCTTTTCAGCACATACTCTCCTTACATTTCTTTCATACATCCAACACATTGTCCTATTTACATGCACACATTTTTTTTTCCATCAACAATATTTGGCAGTACATAATTTCAATAAAATCAATGTCATGAAAGACAATTTTCTATTTGATACCTAAGAGAATGCTTGAACCAATCAGATTCATTGTTATCTACCACTGCTGAGATCCCGTTCCAGCCAATCAGGAACCCTGAACTTGTACTTTTCCATTAAGTGTGACAGAGCTACATTGTGTTTGTTGTAGAACTGCTGTAAGAACAGGAGGGACTTGCGATCCAGAGGAGGATACTTCCTCCCTTTACTTCGTCCCAGACACTTACTTTTGTTATTAGACAATACCTGGCAATAAAATCCCTTCTTTGGATCGTACCTACAATGAAAAAGATTATACTTGAACCATGCTTGTATTTCATTCTCATTCAGGAGACTGATGAGTGACAAAACTGTAGATCACTACATTTTTGTGACACCTTATTTTCAGAAGTTTCAATAATCATGATAAATTGTAATTCACATTAAAATGAGGACATGAGATCTTTATTTACCTGAGTAAGTCGTTATATTCATAGTGAGGTTCTATATGTAGGAACCGCTGAACATTGTGCATCACAGCTGCTGGGTGACTCTTGAGTTTTTCTCCATCCACAATAAATAACTGTCAAAAACAAGAAATATTTGTGTACATATGCATACAGAAAACATATTTTACATTTTACAATGTCTTAAAGCTGAACACTTCTCATAAATAGGCACTGTCAGACGGGTATATAAACCGTTCGATTTCGTTACACTGGATTGCACACTCGAAACTTGTGGCCGACATGTAGTATTCCTTTCGTGGTCTTAGATTTTTTGGGTTTATTCCTTGTTTTATGTGCATTTTCTGTTTGTAAATAATGCATTGACCTGTATTTTTCATGATACTTTTGTCCTGTTTTGGAAAAAATATGTTAAATTTGATAATTTCATTGCGACCGAGTAGCACGACTTTGTAAGATGTACGTCTACACTCGTCGGATCTCTACAGCAAAATACATTACACTACTAAGCGATCTGCTCCTTATATATGGGTCGTAGGGAGAGCGTTGAAGAAAGGGAAATATGGCGAACTATGCCTTTTTACGAGTAGTGTTCAGCTTTAAATATAACTCCAACAATACATAAATTGTAGCAAATAATGTTTTATTTATCCAAACACAACAGAAAATAATTTAGAGTTCCAACAATTTTATTCACAATACTATTTAATATTTCACAAATTTGCCTTGAGGGCTCATGCAGCTTATACAAGAGAGATTAACATGCATTAGAACCAGGTACTAGTTACATAACTGTAGTTGTTTACTCTGAATCCTGCATGAGGGCATCTTTTGTGAATATATTCACTAGCAATGGATGGCTGAATGCAAGAAATGCTTGCCTAAATGAGGACCTGAGTGGATTGAACATTAAACAATAAATCTTAATGGTAAGAAATGCTCACCTAAGATAGACACACTTATGTAACAAGCACCTGTGAGCGATTAACTTCCCATATTGGAGAAAATAATGAGATATATAAGTGTATATCATTATGTAAAATGTAAATGGCGCATTATATGAACCCTTATTTATGTCTAGAACCATCAATAATTGGAAGGTGGAAGGGGTTGGTGGTGGTTACTGAACTGGAAAAATATGTGCAAGCACGCTAACTTCAGCTGAATAGAGAAATCCTATTGGTTAATTTTATCACGTGGTTTACATGAGGTACAAAGGGGACACTGTATTATGCATAATAATGATATTGTATTTGGAAAATAAACAATGATTATATACATAATCAAAATTTTATTTATCCAAACACAACAGAAAATAATTTAGAGTTCCAACAATTTTATTCACAATACTATTTAATATTTCACAAATTTGCCTTGACATGCAGCTTATACAAGAGAGATTAAGTCAATCTCCCAGCATTAGAACCAGGTACTAGTTACATAACTGTAGTTGTTTACTCTGAATTTGAAGGGCATCTTGCCTATGTGAATATATGCTCACTAGCAATGGATGGCTGAATGCAAGAAATGCTTGCCTAATATGAGGACCTGAGTGGATTGAACATAGAGTAAACAACTGGAGTTATATTGGTAAGAAATGCTCACCTAAGATAGACGGCATGCTCCAACTTATGTAACAAGCACCTGATCCCAATGCTGAGCGATTAACTTCCCATAGTTGGGAGAAAATAATGAGATATATAAGTGTATATCATTATGTAAATGGCAAAAATATGCAGATGGTACAATGTATACTAGTAGTGAAACAACTTATTTTTGTAGAAATTAACCATTCTTGGTGAAAAGTTTTTAACTACACTTACCTGTCTGGAGGGGTAATAATCCAGCCACCTAGATAAGTGTTGTACGTATATCCCGGGTATCAGACATCGATTACGCAGACTCTGAAGCTTCATGGGGGCGGAGTCAGATGCAGTTATCACATCAAAAAATGAGTAGTTTGTCGCCACAGGGTCCTTGTGTGCTCTCATATGCTAAGAATAAAAAGATTTTTATGATCTAAGATTATGGATAAAATCTTTTTTCAAAACTTGGCAAAACATTTAAATATCTTTAATCATTGTATTCTCTTTACTGTATCTGAAGCTAAAGGCAATTCTTTTACAATTTTTATCAAATTAATCAAAACTATGGTATAAAATGAGAAATATTTCCACCCAGACAATTTTGAAAACAGATTTTATATGATATTTACCAAACACACTTTTAAATAGCCCTAAATACAAGAGGCCCATGGGCCACATCGCTCACCTGAGCACCAAGGGTAGGACTAAAATAAATGGCTTTTTATTGTAAAATTTTAATCCAAAAGTAGTCCCATGACCAATCATGGAATTGCTATTTTTTTAGAAAATGATTGAGAAGAATTTTTTAAAGAATTTTCCTATATATTTCTATGTAAAACTTTGGTCGGCCATGCCCCGCCCTACCCCCGGGGTTCATGATTTGAACAAAATTGAATCTACACTACCTGAATATGCTTCCATATAAATATGATGAATAATGGCTTTGTCATTCTTGAGAAGAAGATGTTTAAAGAATTTTCCTATATATCTCTATGTAAAACCTTGGTCGGCCATTTTGACCCCGCCCTACCCCCGGGGGTCATGATTTGAACAAACTTGAATCTACACTACCTGAGCATGCTTCCATATAAATATGATGAATTATGGCTTTGTCATTCTTGAGAAGAAGATTTTTAAAGAATTTTCCTATATATTTCTATGTAAAACTTTGGTCGGCCATTTTGGCCCCGCCCTACCCCCGGGGTTCAGGATTTGAACAAAATTGAATCTACACTACCTTTATGCTTCCATATAAATATTGAATAATGGCTTTGTCATTCTTGAGAAGAAGATTTTTAAAGAATTTTCCTATATATTTCTATGTAAAACTTTTGTCCATGATTTGAACAAAATTGAATCTACACTACCTGAATATGCTTCCATATAAATATGATGAATAATGGCTTTGTCATTCTTGAGAAGAAGATTTTTAAAGAATTTTCCTATATATCTCTATGTAAAACCTTGGTCGGCCATTTTGACCCCGCCCTACCCCCGGGGGTCATTATTTGAACAAACTTGAATCTACACTACCTGAGCATGCTTCCATATAAATATGATGAATTATGGCTTTGTCATTCTTGAGAAGAAGATTTTTAAAGCTATATAATGTAAAACATTTAAACCGGGGTCATGATTTGAACAAACTTGAATCTAACTACCTGAGCATGCTTCCATATAAATATATGAATTATGGCTTTGTCATTCTTAGGAGAAGATTTTTAAAGAATTTTCCTATATATTTCTATGTAAAACTTTGGTCGGCCATTTTGGCCCCGCCCTAACCGGGGTCATGGAACAAACTTGAATCTACACTACCTGAGCATGCTTCCATATAAATATGATGAATTATGGCTTTGTCATTCTTGAGGAGAAGATTTTAAAGAATTTTCCTATATATTTCTATAAAACTTTGGTTCTAACATGATTTGAACAAACTTGAAACATTGCATGCTTCCATATATATATGATGAATTTTGGCTTTGTCATTCTTGAGAAGAAGATTTTTAAAGAATTTTCCTATATATTTCTATGTAAAACTTTGGTCGGCCATTTTGGCCCCGCCCTACCCCTGGGGGTCATGATTTGAAAAAAATTGAATCTACACTACCTGAATATGCTTCCATATAAATATGATGAATAATGGCTTTGTCATTCTTGAGAAGAAGATTTTTAAAGAATTTTCCTATATATCTCTATGTAAAACCATGGTCGGCCATTTTGACCCCGCCCTACCCCCGGGGGTCATGATTTGAACAAACTTGAATCTACACTACCTGAGCATGCTTCCATATAAATATGATGAATTATGGCTTTGTCATTCTTGAGAAGAAGATTTTTAAAGAATTTTCCTATATATTTCTATGTAAAACCTTGGTCGGCCATTTTGGCCCCGCCCTACCCCCGGGGGTCATGATTTGAACAAACTTGAATCTATGTACTACCTGAGCATGCTTCCATATAAATATGATGAATTATGGCTTTCAATTGTCATTCTTGAGAAGAAGATTTTTAAAGAATTTTCCTATATATTTCTATGTAAAACTTTGTCGGCCATTTTGGCCCCGCCCTACCCCCGGGGGTCATGATTTGAACAAACTTGAATCTACACTACCTGAGCATGTTTCCATATAAATATGATGAATTATGGCTTTGTCATTCTTGAGGAGAAGATTTTTAAAGAATTTTCCTATATATTTCTATGTAAAACTTTGGTCGGCCATTTTGGCCCCGCCCTACCCCCGGGGGTCATGATTTGAACAAACTTGAATCTACACTACCTGAGCATGCTTCCATATATATATGATGAATTTTGGCTTTGTCATTCTTGAGAAGAAGATTTTTAAAGAATTTTCCTATATATTTCTTAATGTAAAACTTTGGTCGGCCATTTTACCCCCGGGGGTCATGATTTGAACAAAATTGAATCTACACTACCTGAACATGCTTCCATATAAATATGATGAATAATGGCTTTGTCATTCTTGAGAAGAAGATTTTTAAAGAATTTTCCTATATATTTCTATGTAAAACTTTGGTCGGCCATTTTGGCCCCGCCCTACCCCCGGGGGTCATGATTTGAACAAACTTGAATCTACACTACCTGAGATGCATAAGTTTCATCTTTCCTGGCACAGTGGTTCTTGAGAAGAAGATTTTTAAAATATACCACTAAAATTAATTCCCAATTATCTCCCCTTGAATAAGGGCGTGGCCCTTCATTTGAACAAACCTGAATCCCCTTCATCCAAGGATACTTTGTGGCAAGTTTGGTTGAAAAACAGCGGTTTTGAGAAGAAATCGAAAATGTGAAAAGTTTACAGACAGACAGACGGACGCCGGACAAAATGTGATCAGAAAAGCTCACTTGAGCCTTCGGCTCAGGTGAATAAAAACAAAGAAAACAAAGAATTTCTACCTGATACCAGGAATAAGCTCTTTTGGCAGGATGGATGAGTATGCAGATGAGTTTAGCTTTAGGAAGAAGAGCATGTGCACGGTGGGGTGCCAGCTCATTGTCAAAATAGGTGGCACTCTTCTCAAAGAGAAAATCTGAGGTAGCATTCGGTGGAATGGGGAAGAAATTCATGTACCTGAAGTGTAAAAAGAAATTATACTACATGAAAAATCCCTCCTAGTATATCCCTTCCATGTGCAAAATTAACTGAAACAAATAATGTAAAACAAGTTTTGAAAAAAATCAGAGAGATGGGTATTTTTGAATTGGGATTTCCAAGAAGAATCTTACCAATCCAGGCCTTTGTAATAATTATTTCCATTAAAGAACTGAACTTCCTCAAAAGTCTCGGAGCTGTTGTAATTGCTAATTATAGCTGGATGCATGGATAGAAAGGTGTATAATGCTGTTGTACCTGAATAAAAATTAAAGTCTGTGAAGATCTGCTTACTTACTGGTATATACAGAAAAGTGAAGTTCACTATTATTCTGTTAAAAGTTTTATATTAAACAATTCATTTTTTAAATTCGAACAGATTTAAATTGAATTAATATTGTAGTACATGTATTTATTGAAATATACTCACCAGTTTTCTGTGGTCCAATAACCATGAACTTTGGAAGTCTATCACAAGTTTTGTTCTCTGACCAAATTTCTATATGCCTCTTGTAGGAGCAAGGGTTCTGAAAAACAGTAGGTTATTTTTACAGCAAAATTCTTGCTTTGTACAAAAAATCAAAGAAAAAGGCAAGAAGATTGACTTCATGAAATTTTTCTTGGAAAGATATGTTTATCCCTTACAGCCTTTGAAACTTACCCTCCAAACAGGATCTTTTTCTTCAGGGTACATCTCAAAATACTTGATTCCCATTTCCAGTGGTGGTACCTGCTTCAATCTCAGATTGGTCCAACACTGAACAAATTTGATAGCACTCTCAAAGGTGTACAGGGCCAGGCGGTCATTTCCGTAATTGGACATGTGAGTCATGTATATATTGATCTGTAAGCAAATTGTACAAATTGTGATTCATACATGATAAATTATCAAAGGTAAATGTACTTAAAATACATTGCATATTCAAAAACTTCATTTATTCTTTTGATAAATAAATAATGAAGCACTGCACACAATATTTATGAAATACTGGGGAATCATCAGTCTTTGTGGCATACCAATGTTCATGAATTTGGAGGGTCACACTTGACCATGCATTTACATCCCCATGAACTTGTATTTCGTAAACATATCAGTTAACTACTACTACTACTACTACTACTACTACTACTACTGTATCAACAAAACCCACAAAATTACATCCAAACGAACAAGAACATTGACGTCATAAATCTAAACGATTCCACAGAATAGACTTTCTACAAATACGTACAGGATTAAAAAGGAATGTAGCAAAGAGTTCTCCTCCCAGTATGCTGTCATCTAGGATCTGAGGGCCGCCTGGATACTCGTCAAAGTACATAGTGTGTGTGAAGAGACCACAGGTCTGACGTGGTAGTACCTGTCAACAAAGAAAAAAAAGATTCATATTTTAAAATTGCAAAAAAATCTTACAATTCTTTAGATAACACATCAAAGGTAAAATTCTTGAGCAAAACAATTTACCTGCATAAGTATAATAGTAATAACCTTGAATACAAATTTCTAATGGACATGACTTCAGGCATCACTTCTAAAAGTTTCACGCAACTCTGTGACCTTGACCTAGCCTAGCAAAATGACCTAAATTTTCTTTAAAATATATGTTCTACACAGTTCAGTCCTCTCATCAAAATTTGATGGCTGTTTGTTTAGGACATCTTACCATGACGCCCCTGTGTATGAAGCCCCTCCTTCTCCAGGCGGGGTGCAGTCGGGGGTACTCCTCGGTACTGGTCACTCTGATGTCCCACACATTCTTCCAGGCCGTGTACAGCTCCTCATGGATGGGGAAGACACCCGAGTGGAGAGGAGCCACTGCATACTGGTGATGCACAGGAATGTTCTTCTCCTGAAATAACAAAGCATGATCCATTTAAATCTTATGCACAGTAAATCTTGTTGCAGTATAACAGCTAAATTGTATTTTGATCAAATTCATGTAACATGTTCATACAAATCTGCTTCTAGTTAAAGCAAAATTGATTGTTTCAAATTCTGAGGGGTAAAAAGTTTTCAAATAAGAAATGTTCACTGTAGAAGTCTCAAATAGTAGTATTTTGTTCCTTGTCATTGAAGTACAGTCTCAGAATCCACTGAAAACTGTTCAATGGTGAATGTGTTTTGAGGGTTTAAGTTTGCATGGGAATCATGCATGTTTCATGTTTTAAATACCTTGGCGAACTGGTAGTTTTTCAGCATGGACTGCTCAAGCCGTTCTTGCTGGAACTTATGAGAATGTTCATGCTTCCACATGTGACCAAACCACCAGAACTTGTTCTTGTACTCTAAAAAAAAGGAATTAGTCCTCATAACAAACTATTGATTAAATTAAGTCAATCGGAGCACTGAGGAGAGATAGAAATATTGATGAATCTCATCTCAAGTTTTCTCATGCTCTTTTCTTTCATCAGTCATGAAATAAGATAATTGTAACCTATTGGAAAACCACGAATGATTGACATTTTACCCAATATCTTTTTATCTCCTTCATTTTCCTGATCGTCTCCCTTTTGGAAATAATATCCAGAAAATCCCATGTTGAACATAAAACCTTGCACCTTCTCTTGTAGTCGTTCCTGTGCCTGCACCATGGCCTGTCAAATAAATCACAGGCAATTGAAATTTTTCTATAGAAAGCAGTTAAAAGCATGTATAGCTTCCATTCATAATGCAAAATGAGCACGAAACTTTTCCATGAAAAAATTGGCTCAGACAATAAACATAAAAATATGTTTGCATACAATAAATGACCAAATAAACTAGATTATCACTGTATCAGTAATCTTTTGTTTAATCTATTTCTCTGCAATAATTTTCCAGAATGTCAGAAAATTCAAACAAAAAGATTACAATTAAGGGATTCAAAACTATGACAGTTAACACAAACAATCCCCCCTTATTTTTACAGTATCATGAAGGTTACTTGCACCTGAAGGAAAAAAGATGTTATCAGCTGTGTGATATTGATCTGTGCTTTGTTCATTGATATTTAATTTTGTTAACGTTTCCTCTTAATTACCTCCACATCTGGGGCCGTCATTCTGGTCCCCGTGATTCCAACAAAAATATCGTCCACATCCACCTGTATGTATCGATCCAAGGACAGACTCAACTTCCCATGTGACAGGTATGATAGAGCATCCACCACCATTAACCGATGTAACCAAAACCCCAGAGAGTTTCCGAAGTAAACTCGCTTGATCCCATCATGTTTGCCAAGGTCCAGCACTGAGGCCACTAATGTTGAATTGTCTTGTTCGTTTCCTTCCACAAATTTGTTGGGTGCAGCTCTAGCAAAAGCAAGAGGTTCGTATGTGTTGTTATGATATTCAAACACAGTCCAATCGTCGTCTGCCAGGGGACCATCGATTATCTCCCCTGGTCTGGCAATCCTCCACATTTCAGAATACGCATTGAGATGGAAATCTTTAAGTCCCATGTTGTAACGCAAAATTAAAGGAAATCCAGTCACTTTTTCTCTGTCTATTCCTAACTCATCTGCCGAGTGTACAAAAATAATCATGCCAACTTTGTATTCCTTACAGTACTTGTCAATCATATCTCTGTTCCATTGGTCCATTGATAAATAAGCTTCCAGATTCTCAAAAATGATAACTGACCACCGTCCCTTGTCCTGGTGGGTCAGGGGTGGAAGGTGTTTCCCTGTACTTTCAATTTTATATTCGAATCTTGCAAGCTCAAGTGTCTGTGTAATTTGTCGCACCAGTTTGGGATATTGCGACTCGGCGAACACAAGCACCTTTTTACTGATGTGCAAGTTTTCCCTGGAATTGTGGTCCCTTGGAGCAAACTGCAACTTCCTGTTGACTCGACATTGAAACTTGGGTTTTGGTGGGTGTGCCACTTTGCGAACATGTCGGGGGGTCATTAGTTTGTAGGATAGTATGAAAAACGTTAAAAGACTGAACAGTATCACAACTATGAATACCCGCACTATAGAAATCGGCCTGGACTTGTGTCGGAAGCAAGAGGTCTTCAACCTTTCAATATACCGTCTTAAAAACATAGTTTACAACAGAATAAAAATCCCAGTTATAAATAAATAAAAGAAAATTAAGTTCACAACCGAAACAAAGATCTAAATGAATATTCACAGCCAATGATATGCCATAAGAAAAAGATGCAATTCCACACAATTCATTCATCCATAATCGAAAGCAAAACTACTCGGCAAATTCATTTTGACGTGATCCACGGAATTGCCATCCAGATGATACTTTACTTCATTTTCTTCCTATGGAGCAATTCTTCAGTTTCCCACTCCCTGAAATAAATCAAAAGAACTAATGTTATATAACAGCAATAATTGATTACCCATTATTCTGAAAAGAAGCCCAGAGCAGGCATCAAATGTAAATTTAATTACTATACCCCCCAAGTAAAAAAAAAATCATCTTGTTGCCTTTAGCTCATTTTTTCTCCCTTTAATATACATGGGACGATGGAGAGAAAACTGACAAAATGATGTCTGAAAGGGATGGCCGTGTTTGCGGGAATGGAAATAATCATCTCTGGCTCTCACACCAAAAATGGGAGACCAAAATATGTCGAATCAATGTGTGCACAAATCTGTCTAATGACAGTTTCCTTAATATCACAGACAATCGTCACTGATCACCATGGCTGGATTTATTGCTGTATTCATGATTACGATCAAACTTCATTATCCCGTGGCTACAGCGATTCAAATGACAAAAATGCTTCGGAAATATTCATACTTTCTGCTGCAGTGATCAGATTTGCTCTTTCAATACAGAGACCAAAATTGAATGTAAATATGACTTTATAAAATAAAAGTTATAATCTGGTCAGTGTACTCACTTAAAAATTATACTGTAGTATCTACAATATATGACACAAAGAAGAAAAAAAGTTTTGTATATCATGTATATTAACAGCTGACATCCCCACCACATAAATTTCACTTTCATTTTTTGAACTTTCAAGCATGGTACATACAGTTTTAACAAATAAATTTTTTTAGATGGTATTAGATTAAAACCACTGCTAACTCCCTACAACATTTCTTTCACAGGATGTAGTGAAGTTTACAAGAATTTGAAAATTCCTCAACAGCACATCTTAACAGCAGGACAAGGCATGTGCATTAGGCTGGCTTAATTTGAAAGTGGCTGGTGGAAATAGCCTCATTGCTGTTCATTAACAAAGAATTATGAACAACTCTTCTGGGAATATTTCATTCCAGTGGTTAACAACTGTTTTTAACTTAAGTTTTAGACTTCCACATTTTAAAATTATCTTTTTCTACTGGTTAAATCCAAAATGCTGTAGAGAGTTACAACAAATAACCTGTAACTTGTCCAAAATATATAACAGTCAAAATACCTTTTTGAATTTCTCCTTTAAATCCTTTGGATATCAAAATTACCGATTTCTTCAAAAAAAAGATTTTCACAATGTACGTCAACTCATTACTTGATTAAAGAGTAAATATTTACAGTGACCCACACATGATAAAACCAGCATCTCAATGAGATCAACTTAAAAAAAAATTCAACAGGTTCCCCTTATAGTGAATAGCCTACACACTTCCTCTGTCAAGTGGGCCCGGTTACTATATTATACCAGAAGTTACACAGTATTCCCTGAATAGTAAAAGGTGCTAGGAAAAGCGTGTCACATTATCCTATATATAAGTAATTTTTTTGGTCAGTATTTCAAATAATTATAGCCTTCCAACAATTTCCTTCTATTCACAAAACCCACTTACATCCCCACCATTTCACAGAAAGACATGCATCAACTAAATTTACAATAAATGGCCCAATTAAGAGAAATCGAAACATCTCAGTTAATGTCATTTTTATAGCTTACCCTAATTTTTTTTCTGGTTATATAAATGCAGGAAATGTTCCGATGATTTGATTTACAGTAATTATAAGTATTCCCTGCTTTTTTTCTCCATATGCCGGAATTATTACATTTGGGTGTATATACATTTTCCGACTATAGATGAAATAAATACAGGCCCAGATTCAATTTACAGAACTTATTCAATTACCAGGTAAACAATTCAACAACCACTGGCCTCGTAGATATCAATCTAAAACAGGGGTATTTAGAGATTGAATTTCGTCAAGGAACACAGATGGACCTTATGTTTTGTTACGCAGTGGTGCCACAGTTAGTATGGAGAACAATGAGGAAGGTATATCGACGTAACCTACAATCTACATGCAACTACCGATAAAACATTATGGTATACTAATTATACATTCCATTAAGCTGATTAGCACTTACCAAAGTGCCAGAATCTGAATTATATATATTGTATTTTCTGTGATTTATTATCGATGATTTATATGCATTGACACATTGTCAGTTAATTGCTTAAATTTCTGAAGAGATGACATATGCCATATGCTAAAAGATGCTGCTGGGTATAGAATGCTATACAGGTTTACATGCAGAGTATAATAAAAGAAACAGCATCTCAAACTAATCTATTTAAACCATTAGAAAACAAAAAACATAATAGGACAACTAGTCTTATCAAATCTCAATCTATACCAAATCTTGTGAAGAATGAACAAATTTAAGGGGATTCAAGTTGATATTTCAAGAGTATCAGTTACAATTCAAATAAGTTTTTTTCTATATCAAAATAGCTTATAAAGTTGTATATCTCAACAAAATACTTCTAATACAGACTGTGAGACATTAAGCTACACTTCAAAATTTAAGACGTGTCAATGCAGTAGGAATACATTATCATGTTAAAATGTTCTGTAGCACACATATGGCACATAAAATCCACTACCTACCAGTGTATCAAGTCACATAAGAGTCTGTCCAGGATTTGAACAACACACAACTTCCCAATCAAGAAACACTTTTAGAGACTAAATATCAAGGCTTTTGTTTTTTGCTGTTTGTTTTTTAAAAAATATATTCTTGAATCCTTAGATAAAGTCCACTCATCATTCACTGACACTGCCAGTGCAAACACCTGTCATCTAAAGATTCACCTATAACATGAGCTGTATCTGCTACCAGATGTTCATGCAGGAAATGTCAAAAGTACATCGATTAAATACCAGTCCTTGATAAACATATACAAATAATCATAATTTAACCATCCATGATAATTCTCTACATTCTTTTCAGCAATTAATTACAACTGACAGTCCTCTTCTTTATATGTGTACGTGTGAGGATCCATATTTATGTGAAATGGTATTAAACAGCCCAGCTAGTAGGCCTACCTTAAAAGCATTGACTCTTTGTTTCTCCTGATTTGATATACTGTTACATGGACAATGCTTTCACCGCATAAACTGAACTCAAACAACACCAAGCCATCACAATGAAGTAAAAGCCTTGAAAAAAGGAAAGCCACTGTTTTCCCCAAGTTTCAATTCAATTTTACATGATTTTCTCATTAACTGTAAAACAAGATCATTAAAAAGGCTGATATACATTAATGTGCAGGGATATGGTTTAAACCAAAGTAGAAAAAAGAGAGCTTGATTTGGAATAACTTAAATTCTATTTTACTGTACATGACCATCTTGTTAACATGCAGTTTTACAAAATTATGCTTGAATAAAGCATGCATACATCAACCATTTCGTCCCGACATACTGACCCATTATTTCATTTTGACATGTGTATGCGGCTAATTTCAGCATGTTTTAATGCATTTGAATTGTTGATATCAGATAAAGAATTAAATTAACACAGTCTGGTCTGATAGCAATAATACCACCAAGCATGAGTCACCTCACATCCACAGAAATCAGCAAATCTCTCATCCGAGAGAAAGTCCAATCTACTTCAGTAACTTTTTTTTATATAATTGCATGGTGTCTGTAATGCTACCTTGATCCCCCCTAATTTCTGGGGTTGTTGGGGGGGGGGGGGGGGGGGGGGGGGTTTAGGTTCAGAGAAGGCCTCATAGAAGATGTGATTGATTCCTTGTTTGTTTTTGGGGAGGGTGGGTCGGGTGGCAAAGTAATATTTTTGTGCATTATAATATATATATTTAGATGCAGCTATTCACTTTTGGGGGTATTACAGCTCGAACAGAAAACAAGAGGCCCAAAGGCCACGATTTTCCCCCCTAAATATTCCTTTCTAAAGCTTTCTTCACATATCGCAGTCCCAACTTTTTCCCAGGCAACATGATTTGAATAAACTTGAATCTACATTACCCAAGGATGCTTCTATATAAGTATCATTAATCATGGCTGTTCTTTTCTACGTGAAACTTTGATTGCCCATTATGGATACATCCTACCCCTCAGAGCTGTGAATAGAACAATCTTGAATCCATCCTACCTAAGTACCTGAGGATGTTGAAGTATAATTAAGACTAATTGTGACTTGACAATACTTGTGAAGATTTTTAAAGATTTTTTTTTCTTATATGTATTCCTATGTAAAACTTAAATTGCCCATTGTGGCTCCACCCTAGGCTACCCCTTGGGATCAAAGAGATGAAACCATATGCCTCCTTCATGATATGTGTATTGAACAATTTCGTCAAGATTCCACAATAATTAAATTCAAAGTACACTTTATATGCAATTGGCATGTATTCTGGCTCTTCTTGTAAACTTGCAACACACTAAAGTATTCAAGGTTGAGCATAAAAGCTGAGCTGGCAGCCAGCAATTTCTCACCCCCTTTTTGTGGCAAATTCACTGCCTACTTTCTGTAATGAACAATTATTCAATTAATAGTTTTTTATTTAAAGTTATTTCAAAAATAATTATAAAATCTTTGTAAAAATCTTCTTCCTGCAATATTATCACTGGGCTAGAAGATCCTCCCACTTTGTCCAGTTATCACCTACTTCAGATTTTATGAAGAATCCTGATAATTTATTACCTTGCATATGTAACATTTCAATTATTTGCCAATTCGGGTACACTTTACAGTACTTTAAGGGTTTCCAGATGCGCATTTGCATATTCGGGTAGACTTTACTTGAAAAATTAAGGGTCTCCTGATCTGCAACATCTGAGCACTCATTGCACCATGATGTAAGACTTATGTCACTCAGCTGATAATTAAGGGTAAGTCTTGCACATTTTCGGCTATTTAGGGTAAGGGTTAGTCTTGCACCCACCTGAAATTTAGTCCTTGCACAACTTTTCTACAGATTAAAGTTAGTCTCTCATCCAACCCAGAGATTAGGGTTAGTCCTTGCACATGGATTACATTGTATAGCATCCTCCTGGGAGAGCCGGGGAGATTTGGGTTAGTCTTCACATACCATCCGAGAGATTAGAGTTAGTGTCTCATTCTTTTAGATTAATCAAGAAATTCAGTTGCATCTTGAGCTTATTTCAGCTTCAAATTCCTTCAATGACTTTTAGTTGGTTTGTTTACATGAAAAAATGGCTAAGTACAAAAGTACAAAAAAAGAGAAATTAGCATGCCCCACATGTACTTCGTTCACAATTATTTTTTGTCTCCTTTTCACTTAATGAAAAGAATATGTATTACCTTTCTTTAGATAACAAGGTTAAAAACTTGATTCTTAATGTAAACTTCATATTAAACTCATCTTTTAACGGTAGAATTCGATTTTGAGGTCAAAAAGGGTTAAAACCTCTTTTTTTCAAATGTTTATCACATTCTCATATACATGTATATTGAAGTTGCCTATGGTGACACTATATAACGGTATTTTAGCACGTTTTAGTAAAGTTGTTCCGCATATTCGATCTAAATTCATTCATTTCAATATTTTTAAACTGAATTCATCATCGATGTTTAACTGCCATTGGTTAGTATCCATGTTGGCCAATAGGTTACATGGAAAGAAAAGTTTAAAATATTATTCATCAGATTCAATACTTGATATCACGATTATTTAACTTAGCGGAACTCTTTCGCCATGGAGGTAGGAAACATCTGTTGGATGGGGGCAAATGTGCTATCGAATACAATGCAAGATCGGTAATTGTAGAATTCATACGGATAGATAAGTATAAAATCCTGGTGGAATACCTTGCTAAACATTCGCTGAACCAGGCTAATCAATTTTTGAGAAGCTAATCCGAAAATGTTACATTTTTTTAATGATATTTTTAACAAAGCGATCTCTTCTAATTAAATATAAATTTAAAATCATCACATTATAAAAATTAAAGCTGATAAGATATTCTAAATTTTCCTTATTTGACGATCTACTTTTTTTGGAGTTCAATCCTTGGCAATGCATTGTACTTTCGGCATAAAATTGTTCGAATCATTCGTTTGTCACTAGTGTAAACAATGTCAAGTGCCCCAGAAATCTTGCGAGATTTAGAGCTTTCTCGACTCCCCCAATAAAGAGGGGTAGTAAGTTAAATAACTGTGAGGTACTCACCCTATTATGTATCAAATTGACCATTGTTCAATTTAATCTTAACTAGAATCAAAGTATATGAGAAGAGAAGCAAGTAAAATGTGTCAACACAACAGTGACATGCTCTTGTTTTTTGTTAATCTTTTGATTTTGAATTGGATAAAAATTCTCTGTGTCCATCAAATTTAATATTGAAAACAATGGTGTAAACAATGACTGATAGTGTTAGCTTGGGTTCCATATTCAGGTCCAGCACAATACCCCGATAAAGGTATATAGCTTGATAAAGCTATATAGCTTTATCAAGGTATTTAAAATACCTTGATCAAGGTATTTTATGTAATGAAAATTCAAAAAAAATCTTTAAAAATTAATTACTGAAAGTCGAGTTCTGAGTTTTTGACAGTGTGTCTATTCGTGCATAAAAAAACACTCTGGTATCAAAAAGAAGGCATAAAATAACGTCTCCTCACACGACACGTTTTTCTACTGATTTGTTTGTGTTTGAGTACTTTACATGCATGGGTGAATTTACTGACAAAAACTCAGAACTCGACTTTCAGTAATTAATTTTTAAAGAATTTTTTTGAATTTTCAGTACATAAAATACCTTGATCAAGGTATTTTAAATACCTTGATAAAGCTATATAGCTTTATCAAGCTATATACCTTTATCGGGGTATTGTGCTGGACCTGATATTGATGCGTATCAAGTAATATAAGTTATATAAAAAATATGGTCAAAGCCAACGCAAATATTAAATATCTAGAGAGCAATTTTAAGTGTAAAATCTCCTTTTAATCAGAATATGAATATTTAACGGTACACTGTGTACATTCTGCGAATGTGTTAAAGACAGCCATCGTTTCATACCCTTACCGACGATTAAAAAGAGGTTTTATGGCATCGTACCCTCAGAAAGAAGATAAATAACTTCTCACGTCTTGCACCCTAAATTGTTCCATTGTCTTAAACATTTAAAAAACCGATTTACATGTATTACCTGTCAATGCCATGGTTCATTCTATTTTCAGCTTATTCCAATCTTGAATGCGCATGCGCCAAAGGAAGTATATTTTATTTATTGTAAGAGTTATCTTTCTTTTCATAATATGGAGAAAAGTTAATGCATTTGAAAAAAATATTCTTTCTCTCAGTCTAATAAAAATTAGATGTTCCGACGCGGATTTGGAACATCTAATTTTAACTAGACTCTCTCTCTCTCTCTCTCTCTCTCATGTTTTTAAAACCAAAAATCATTGATTACCTTTAAAAGGATTATTGTTCATAAATATTGTAATGAATTATAAATTCAGTTTATTTATTTATTTTTTATTTTAGGTCAAGAAATAAATTCATTCATTCATTCAAGGATTTAAAAAATCAAAGGGTCAGATAATACAGTAATTTACGTTACATTTTTTCGTGTTTTCTTGTATTTATTTATCTATTTATTTATTTTTTATATGATATCTCTCCGAATGATAGGCTGACAACCAACATTGTAAAATGAAAAAAAAAAAAAAAAAAAAAAAGAAATAAATGTACGTTGTGCTCACCTGCACAGATGAACCTTTCAGGTGTACATATTGATTTATTTTTCCTGCATTAGACTAAAAATATAATGAGAAGCTGAACTTCTAAATTGATAGAAACTTGCAGCCTATCGACATCCACTTACATTACATTCATGAAGACACAGAATAGATTTGGGTTTGTGGTTCTGAGGGTTATTTTTTTTTTTATTGATTTATTACAAAAATGTTCAAAGAAAGGCTCCCTCTCTCTCCTCGTTTATAGACTCTAACATCCTTATCTGGAATGTTTGGGTTTTTTTTTTTTTGGGGGGGGGGGGTATTTTATTTCCCGGTGTTGTATTTTCGTATCATGTCGCCTTTCCGATTAAAAAAAAAGAACTGTTTAAGTAATTAATACCATCATACTTTAAAAAAATATATTTGCATTTGCTGGAGCCAAGCGAGACTAAAATCATTGATAATATATATAACCTGCAATAACTTAGAATTTCTAAGAACGTGTTTTAAATGTAGAGAGAACAAATACTATAATAAAACAGTTATTGTTATTTTTTTTTTAAATAAATAGAGATATTTATAATTAACCATGTGAAGAATACATGTACCATATTTACCGAGCTCGAAGGCCGAGATGAATATTGTAGTTGTCATACAGTAATAATAATAAACTGAAAAAAGGCAATACATGTACTTGTAACTGTATACATGTTTGCGAATAATATTTGATGCTCTCTTCATTATTAGATACGAGATATAGGGTACATTTCAAATGGCAATCTGCATGCATGGGCACAATTGGACTGAATCTTTGCGTGAAAACTGTTGTGCACCATGGCAAAATTGGGGTCTTGACCACGAACTCTTCCTTGTGTACTAGAGGGAATAGGTGGAGAGGGATCATCCGATGGGAGTGGATCTATATCACTGATGGAACATCGTGGATTTTTACAAGTATAAAAAGAACATTTAAGGGTGGACCAGAAACGGATCCCAGGCCTCTTCAATAATGATACATTGAATCAACTTTAAAGAAAAAATATTTGTCATTATTTCTAAGAATTTCCTGGACTTTGAACGCCGCAGACACCGACACTTGACGTTTTAAACATTTATTTTCTTAAGAAAAATACTAAAGAATTATTATGGTAAGTTTTATTTATATAGAAAATGCTTAAAACAAATGCCTGAGTTATCACTAGAGTCGTCTTATCCACTAAATAAATGCGGGTGATGACAATAAATGTCGATAAAAAAATACTTTTTCTTCTCCATAAACATATGCATGATAAATAAAACAGATTGTGTATTGAAATATATTTGACCCTCCACTCATCTGTTCTAGAGTTACAAGTAGTTTTGAATCAAGTTCATGAGACTTGCCTAAGTACCATATACAATAATAAAGATATGTACTATAATACAGTCTCTTTATTCAGATTCCTTTGCAAGAATGATTTTTTTCTTCGAAACTGTTTAAAGAAGAGGCTCTTTTTGTAATACCCCTCTTTTACTCAAGCTCTGTGGACACCTTGTAAGAGTTATGTTTCCTTACACGTTTTCTCTACAATCCATAACACAAACTACAGCTTTTTTATTCATAATTTTTATTTTTTATTGGAAATTTTGATATGTTTTGTTTCATATGATAAGCAGTAATATATTTAATGAAGCATGACCTATGTTTAGAATATGACAGCATTTACACAGAATAATGTACAACAAATCTGATATGTACAAAATATACATACACAACTTAACAAATAGCACCTGGTCTGTTGAAAATTTCTCAAAACAGTGGGAAATATTTTAACTATTGCTATATATAGAAGCATATTAGTTTTTATTGGTCAGTTCTGAGAAGTTTTTCACAGAATCAGGGCCTTGAGATCAAATCTTTAAACAAAATATGGCAGTTTAAAATTGGATAACATCAAACAAAAAAATGCCATAAAATGATTTTGTCTAAAATATATATACTCTTAAAAGGTATAAAAATTTGTAGAATATAACATTGATAAAAATGAATTGTAATTTTTTTTCTCAAAGTTTGATTTGTTTTCTTCATAAAAAAACAGTTTTTAAACTAAAATTATTTTTCTTTTAGTACCAAAAAATATTCTCAGGAAACAAATAACATTCAGATGGACGGACTACAATTAGATTTTTAGTGCATAAAAAAATCTATATTGTCCATACTGTGTTATATTATAAAGCAGAAATCGGAATGTTTTAGTTGCATATTTATACATTTAAAGACACTGACTAGTTTACCCTTCACAAGTCCTCAAGTAAGTTTTCTGGGGTAATTTGCTGTTTTTGACATTTACATTTTTCTAAAAATCTCTTCAAAAAAACAAATAATAAAAAAGTATCGAGACAGATAGCATTGCTGCAAGTATTCAAGTTTGGCAGTATACTAGCTAATGCAATTAAACAAAAAAAAATTCACCCCATCAGTGAATATAAATACCAATTTACAAAATGCTGACAATAATTTACCATTTTTTGTCCAAAAGAGACAAAAAAAAAAATAGCACAACAATATCAATATTTTGCAGGACAACCATTTAAAGCTACATCACTTGGTTGCTACGTTTGTGTCTGGAATTGCCTCATGTAGAGCTGACACTTGGCACACAGAGTGTGACCAGGTACCACCCCCCTTTTGCTGCACAGGTTACAAGGATCCTCCCCCAAGTAAATCTCGACCGGTGAGTCGGAACTGTCCCCCTCCTCAAGATCATTGTCTGAAAAAGCACTTCTTGAGAATCCCCCAAGTCTGTCTTCCTCGTCACTCACATACCCCGCATGGAATTCCTCAGGATTCCGCACAAAGCCAAACTCGTCCAGATCTGCAGCCGAGATGAGGGCAATATTGTCACAGAAAGTTACTGACTTTCTCGGCTTGCTTCCCCTGCTTTTCTTTTTCTTGGAGAGTACAGACTTTGGGTGTTCCTCCTGCATGTTTCGAAAGTCAGACTCGGACTTGCTCCTGTGTCTGATGGCCAGACCTTGTGGAGGAGGGGGGTTGGGGGGATGGCTGATGGGGTGAGAGTTCGCGGTGTGATTGTTGTTGACAGTCACACCGTCGAATCTAGAGGCCAAATCTCGCACACTCGGTCGGGCCTCGTTTCCCTCTGATGATCCCTCGGTGGTGGATCCGTGGGGAGTGGGTGCACTGCCAGTGGAACACAAGGGTACTGCCTCTTTAGAATAGTGTCCCTGCAAGGATTGCTGTTCCTGTAAAATAAAATCATCAAATTAAGAAAATGAAACTAAAAATTCTAAATATTGATCAGTCCAAATTATTAAAGCCTTAAACAAGAGGCCCATGGGCCACATCGCTCACCTAAGAAGCTTTGACCATTCTGTTCTTTACCAGATTTCACCCTTGTTATACATAATGCATCCCCACCCTACCCCACTGATTATCATTTAGACATTTTGAAATCTACACTACCCCATGATCCTTCCATGGGCACATATGTTTCAGCTTTTTTGGCCCAGTGGTTCCTGAGAAGAAGATTTTCAAAGTTTTTTCCTATATATTTCTATGTAAAACTTTGATTCCCTATAATGGCCCCGCCCTTCCCCAGGGGGTCATGATTCCTACAATTTAGAATTTACACTACCCCAGAATGCTTCCACATAAGCTTCACTTTTTCTGGCCCAGTGGTTCTTGAGAAGAAGATTTTCAAAGATTTTTCCTATATATTTCTATATAAAACTTTGATTCCCCATTATGGCCCCACCCATCCCCCGGGGGTCATTATTTGAACAATTTAGAATCTTTATTATATCAGGATGCTTCCACATAAGTTTCAGCTTTTCTGGCCCAGTGGTTCTTGAGAAGAAGATTTTCAAAGATTTTTCCTATAAATTTCTATGTAAAACTTTGATTCCCCATTGTGGCCCCGCCCTTCCCCCGGGGGTCATGATTTGAACAATTTAGAATCTACATTATACCAGGATGCTTCCACATAAGTTTCAGCTTTTCTGGCCCAGTGGTTCTTGAGAAGAAGATTTTCAAAGATTTTTCCTATATATTTCTATGTAAAACTTTGATTCCCCATTGTGGCCCCGCCCTTCCCCCGGGGGTCATGATTTGAACAATTTAGGATCTACATTATATCAGGATGCTTCCATATAAGTTTCAGCTTTTCTGGCCCAGTGGTTCTTGAGAAGAAGATTTTCAAAGATTTTTCCTATAAATTTCTATGTAAAACTTTGATTCCCCATTGTGGCCCCGCCCTTCCCCCGGGGGTCATGATTTGAACAATTTAGAATCTACACTATACCAGGATGCTTCCACATAAGTTTCAGCTTTTCTGGCCCAGTGGTTCTTGAGAAGAAGATTTTCAAAGATTTTTCCTATATATTTCTATATAAAACTTTGATTCCCCATTGTGGCCCCACCCATCCCCCGGGGGTCTTTATTTGAACAATTTAGAATCTACATTATATCAGGATGCTTCCACATAAGTTTCAGCTTTTCTGGCCCAGTGGTTCTTGAGAAGAAGATTTTCAAAGATTTTTCCTATAAATTTCTATGTAAAACTTTGATTCCCCATTGTGGCCCCGCCCTTCCCCCGGGGGTCATGATTTGAACAATTTAGAATCTACACTATACCAGGATGCTTCCATATAAGTTTCAGCTTTTCTGGCCCAGTGGTTCTTGAGAAGAAGATTTTCAAAGATTTTTCCTATATATTTCTATATAAAACTTTGATTCCCCATTGTGGCCCCGCCCTTCCCCCGGGGGTCATGATTTGAACAATTTAGAATCTACACTACCCCAGGATGCTTCCACATAAGTTTCAGCTTTTCTGGCCCAGTGGTTCTTGAGAAGAAGATTTTTTAATGACCCCACCCTATTTTTGTCTTTTCTTGATTATCTCCCCTTGCGAGGGGATATGTCCCTTCATTTTAACAATTTAAATTCCCCTTTACCCAAGGATGCTTTGTACCAAATTTGGTCAAAATTGGCTCAGTGGTTCTTGAGAAGAAGTCGAAAATGTGAAAAGTTTACAGACGGACAGACAGACGGACAGACGGACGGACAGACGGACGGACGACGGACAAAATGTGATCAGAAAAGCTCACTTGAGCCTTCGGCTCAGGTGAGCTAAAAACCCATTAAAAATTATTTCACTACATTCCTTCTACATTAAAATTAGCATTAATATTTGAAGTAAATTAATCTTTTAGACATTTACATTCACCATACATTAATAAAATATAAAATTTGTTCAGTTTAAGTTAATATCAAAAAACATTATTTTGCAGATTAAGCTAAGTCTAATTCCAGTGCCACACCACACGTCTAGTGAGAATGCTGTATGATTCGCTGATACATGATGATGAGGGAAAACTGGGTGTCCAGAAAACTGACCAATCATTGCCTTTCTCTGTCCAACTCATTTCCCATAAACCCTTAATCAATGACCATATTCCTACAGACTTCCTATACCAGCATTCAGAAAAAAAGATTACCAATACCTCCAAGAGTTCCAAAGAAAAGATTCTTTATTGTTTAATACCTATCATTTCCCCCTCACTGAAACTACTTCAAGTCGGAGATACGGGTGTCAGAGAATAAAACACAACTCGACAGGAGTCCAGATAAAGCCATCAATAATTAGCAGCATTGACACAACTCTGATCTCAGAGAGAAGAAAAGATTTACAAGACTGGAGAGTTCACCTTTTGTACAGGTGTCACCCAAGTTAATGAAAAAGGCATCCAGCAATTAGAAGACAGTTTTTCTTTTTCAGCGCTTATTTATTAACCTTGTTTCTATTATATATAAAATATTTATAAGTAAGTTCAAAAACCTAATAAGTTTAATATATTTATTTAAAAATTAAAATTTTTAACCAGTAGCAGCAATCTGATAATTGACTTCCAGCACCTGAAAGCATGATACATTAGGCTTTGTTGTTAAATCTTCTGAAAGGTAAATGACATTGGAGAAAATGGAGAACAAATTTACGGAGACCCAAATTAACCCCTCCAACAAAGGAACCTCTGTGTGTTTTTGTTCCTTCTCACTGTGTACAAAACTGAAGTGATGTAAAGGACCTATTTGTCTAGGCTCGCAATCTCAGTATTTACACCTTGGTGTAACAAAATTCGACAAGCCTTGTATTTTAGGTCACCAAGGTAACAGATTACCGTCTTGACTGCCGGAGATACGACTTCAGATATATCATCTTAGTCTTAAGAGTAACAACAGGTTCTGAACAATATTTGTGCTCCGCAACGTAACTTTAGAATAAATGCAGTATCATGTATTTCGCGGTGTCAACAATTACCAATTCAGGAACTGGTAAACAAATCCTGTTACGGCGCCAAGAAAAAATAACATTCAAAGTCACTCGTGCAGAAATACAGCAAATAACGTTTCTGGAAATTTACATAATGACTTGATTTGTATTCCAACCACAGGTGAATTATGTAGGAGCAAAAATAAAATGATGTAGGGCTTTTAACTTGAGCAAAATGTCATTAGAGAGTACCTCATTTATAACATTCATGTCATATATTACTTTTTTCTTTGACAACTTGTCCTATTTTTTAAAGATTACCTGGTAATTACTTTATAATTTATATCATTTTTTTAATATACACTAGCTTTTCCTCAATAATAAAGAATAAAGGACATTTTGCTCTGCAAAGAAAGAAGAAATGAAAAAGCAAGTATTCAGCAAATGAAATCTAAAGTTGTCCCATTTTCCAAGCAAAAAAGTGCACATGATGACTTTAATATTTACAAAGCTCACAACAACTAAAAAAGCAGTCAAGGGGAGATAACCCACAATTCCAAGTTAATAGCCAGAAAACAACCAATGAAATCACATCACAACAGCTACCATTGGCTACTTACTGATGATGTCACATCTTTCCAAGCCACATTAGCACAGTCTGCTAAGGCAAAGTTAAAAAAGAAACGGAACCATGTTAGTATTTATAATACCAAAAAACAACTGTATATATATATGCAGCGACAGTACAATATGCATATAGCCATCTACATACAGAGAAAAAAACTGCACCTGACACCCTTTTCTGTTGGATAATCATTTAGTTTAAGTGAAAATTAGTTAATTTTTCTTTCAAGTTTTATAAAATTGAAAAAGTCACTGGTATTAAAATGCTAATTTAGAATCATACTAGTGAAAGTGAAAATAAATGACTTTTAGGATTCTGTGTTTCAATTTTTTGTGAATTACAGAAATGTTAATGCATCATTAAAATATGATTAATGTCTAATGTAAGAAATATTTTATTGACCTGATCAAAGATCTGTTAAATATTAAAAGGTGGAAATGAAAAATGAAGTTTGAGTGAAAATAACTATTAATTTCAAATTTTCTTTTTAATAGTGGACGTTTATTGCTTTGGGTCATGATTTAATGTCTTAATCTTTCAGATAGAGACAAAGTTTTGAAATGCTCTTAATTTTGTTTGTATAAATGGCATTTTGGAAAGAGAAAAACAAACTTGCATGTGATATATCTCATACATATTTTAAATCTGATCTGAGATAATCTTGCATGAGACAAATCGCACAATACAGATACTGTTATTTTTAGAGATTTAATTTGCTGTTAATACTTAAAGTCAAATTTTGTAGCCTGCAGTTGTGATTAAACAAGGTTTTTAAATTAAACTTGAATGCAATGGGGGATTTGGGACCATGGGTCTCAACAAGAGAGAAGCTATCAAGAGCACTTAATCTTTCGCTTTTTATTAAATTTCAATAAATTTTCTGAAGCATGAATACAAAGAGTGATTTTCAATTAATATGTGGACTATGACTAGGCATTCATTTTTTTCAAAATTGTTTATCATCAAATTAATGGATTATTAAAAATCAATTTTCAATTCTAAAAATTTACATCAACAGGCAATTAAGACAGTTTGAAGTGCATGTATAATACTCTTATTTCGAAATCAATGATAAAAAGTACTGCTCATATAAAACTTTAAAGCCTTAAAAAATTCTATGCTTAAAAAATTCCTTCATTACTTTCTGAATTATTTTTTAGCATTGAAAATTTCTTGCATTAATTTATCATTTGAAAAGTTAATATTTTTTGTCTTTGACATAAGGGGCCAACAGGAACAGGAAGGGTGCTCAGTACCTGTTGTGTCAGGCTGCAGAGAAGCAAGATTCTGACAGTCAGGTTGTGAAGCGTATCTCTCCAGTGTCCGAGTACCGAACACAGAGCTGCGGCCCTCAGAATTGGGGCGCTGCTGAGTGAAGCTGGCATGACGACTAAGGGGGTGCCTAGAACTACTGAGAGTAGCAGCAGAATGGAACTGAACAGAAGATGGCAATGAAGAAGCAATGGCTGGTTTACCAGCCTTGTAGGTCATGGTTTTCTGGTACGGCCCAACACTCCCTTCCTTTTTAGGGGGAGGAAATGCGGAGGTGGTTTTTTCGGTGACCTGGTTGGGTTTAGGTGGCAGCACTGGTTGAGTCTTAGCTGTCATCTGCTGAGCAGCGGGGGAACTACAAACCTCGGGGACTGATGTGGGGGGTCTGGACGTTGTGGTGCTGTAGTGGAGGTACATGTTGGGTTGAGAGTGTACGGCTCTCATTGGTCCAGAGTTGTTGTGAAGTGGCCTGATCTCTGCTACGTTTGTGACAATTTGTGCCTTTGCTGGCATCTGCATCTGGTATTGAGATTCAGAGTCTGTAGAACTACTATCTAAAGGGGTAGGAGTCACTGATCTCGTATTTCGACTTTCACTGACACTTCTTGTCTGATTGCTGGTTTGTGTCTTATTATTTGCTTTCCCTTTTCTTGGAAGTGTCCCGTACACATCTAAACTGTTAGAATTACTTTTCAGTGTCCTATCACTACTTGACGATCTGCTATTTTGACTAGAATTACAAGTCACATGTTTCTGTGAGTTGGTGGAGCTACCACTACTAGGTCTCTCTCCACGATAGTTTTTGTTTTCTATCACACTATCCACGGAATCTCGGGAACTGGACCGCGAGTGGATAGCTGTTTGCTGCAACATTGCAACATTCTGGTTGATGCAGAGATCAGAGGGTTTGCCAGCTGGGTTACGATTGTAGCCATCTTCAACATAGTTTTTACTGTAAAGTGGAAAAATTAAATGATAAGAGAAATGATACACCCAAGCATTGTTAACATGTTACAAAAGGAAGTAGTTGGAATAAATAGGGAAAATTCTTCAGGAAAAATAAAGAATTTACATAAATAGTATAAGGTTACTAAAAAGCTCTTCCTTAACACTGATGACAAGATAAACTTTTACTCTTCGATGAAAAGATAAAAAGACACACACGCAAGTCTGTATAATAAAAGAATATTTTAAGAAAAGAAAGGTCATATACAGAGAGATGTAACAATATTAACATTAAGTAGACCATAAAGATTTTTTGTCTGTTATGATAAATATTAGGTCAGGTTTAAGGTGTTCCCTACCTATTGACAATGAGAGGTGATGAACGAGCACTATCGGAACTCGTGCTGGACGAGTTAGATTCCTGTCTCATCATGGCTGCCTTCTTCTGCAGACTTCGGACTTTCAGAAGGCACGAGTTGTGTTTCTTCTGACCATACGTATATGACTGGGAAGGCAGATTAGGAATCTTTATGGCCTTTTTTAGACACTCTGAAAGAAAATAAAACATCTTTTAATCACAATGTTTATATTTTTTAATGAAAAATCTTTTAACACAGGTGATAATACAAGACCATAAAAAAACATTTTAATAGTTTCATCAGAAATGTGATTTTATTTAATAAAATTGTTTATGATTCACTTGATTGAGTTTCTTTTCTGCTTTCAACCTTTTTTTTTTTGGGGGGGGGGGGGGGGCAAGTTAATTGAGAATGTTGTGTTTTAAAAAGCTAATTTGTAGGCAAGTTTTTTTTTTCTTTACCTATGGCTTGAGAGCAGTGCCTGATGGCCTCTTGGAAATTCCCATTGGTCTCAGCCAGTACACAATGGTCCATGAGATCTTCTGAGGCCTGATAAATGCTGGTGAACTCACTCAAAGAAGCTTGGTCTCCTGAAAGGACAAATACCCCTGAATGTTGATTCCATATCAATGTAATATAATTAGCCTTTCAAGTAGCATGAGCATTCAATTAGAACTTGGTAATTGCTATGTTCAGGTTCAATTATTAAAAAAATTATTTCTCGTTTTACTTTTAAAAATAATTTCAATGGTGACTTTGCATTAAAATTTCATCACGGAAATGAGTCCAGCACAAAACCATTCTGTATGTTATTTTTATCTGATAAAAGGAAAATAATTTTCTTCCTATTGTGAGTGCTTTATGAAGCTTAAAATAATTCAGAAGTCAAGTTCAAAGAAAAATTTGGGGAGTGAGTGTGCTAAATAACTGAAATAAGGCCTCGTGGGGTTAATTCTGATTGGCACTGAGGCATACTCATAACTACACAAATAACTTAAATTCCTTCATAATCACAGTTATTCAAGTCAGTGAAGTTACTAAATTCTTTGATTGTTATCTATTTCTAGAAATGCTATTTCACCTTCCAGCCCTTTTGCTTGTCCCTTTTCCAGAGGGTGGTAACTAGAATTTCCTGACGAGGGGTGGTTACCGGAATGACCGTAGTGACCATCGTAATTATAATTGGGGTGTGTATTCATATCTGCAAATCAAATCAAAAATACAATCATCATTACTACTCATAAAGCCTGAGGGATAATGAGTATGAATTAAGACATACGTAGGACGACAAGTGGAATATTACTGACAATATAGATATTGGGGACTGATTAAGACCTAACCTCTGTCTTTATTGTCTCATAATCATCTTATAACTGTATTGAAGAAAGAAGATTTATCATGGTGGAGACAGAACTCATTAAATGTCGCTGTTTACATTACATCTGGCTTCTTTAAGCTCCGGTTTCTATACCCGCTATAGAAAAATACCCAGGGAAAATCCCCACGAAGCGCTTCACCGGGTATAACAAAATATTGATCTAACCCAAATCTGTAAATGATATAGGGCCCCCACAGAGGTACTTATCCCTTTGTAAGTTTTAAAAGCTGCAATACACTGTGATCCTATTTGTTGAAATTTTACATAGACAGCGCAGTTCTCCTGGACTTGGGGGACAATGGTTCAACATGAGTGAACACCAATACTACGAGTCTGGACACAGGCCAAGACTTGACAAAGACTCTCGCGTGGCAAGGGGTTTAATGTCGGCATCCCACCAACCATCATCAATATCCAAGTATCAGATTTTAAACATCTCATTTGGATAAGAAGACTTTAAATACCCACTTAAAATTCTATTTGCAAAATGAAAAATTTTCACCACATCAAAGACTTCTTTCTCACTGTTCATAGAGACACCAACCTACTATCACCTTTACTGAAAGAGTTTAAGGGTCTTACCTTTGCCCTGGTGTGAACGAACGATGGCGGGGTCATAAAGCTGCCTGGACTGATCAATAGGATTTCCAAAACCATCCACCACTGGATGAAATGGTTTCCCTTTCTCTGAAGTTGCTGGGTGGTTCATATACACTCCACCTTTAGGTCCATTTGAAGGTCCATTGTTATTAGCACTATAGTTATGATGATGCTCATATTGAGACATCACTGTTTGAGGTTCTTGGTAGTTGGGGTCGATAAATTTCCTCATGTTTTCAGCCACGGCCTGTGGGTTGAAAGTCTTTGGAGGAATCATGCTCTTGTTGAGGAAATACTGGGTGTATGGATCCAGTGTTGAACTTCCTGTGGAACTAGAACTGTTCCTGTCACTGCTTCCATAACCAGAATCTCTATGAGATTCCAGGGACAAATTGTCAAACTGGGTTTCTGAGGAGTTTTTGATGCTGGAGTTGTCGGACTCAAAACTTGTGTTGCTGCTCTGACTGGTTTGGCTCATGTTGCTGTTGGTTGAGCCTTGGCGAGACAACTTGGTCTGGTACTTCAGTACACTCTCCACCATTTTCCTATCAATGTATTCATTTGAGTCGGGTGAAAGAGATTTCTTCTTGTCAGGCAAAGGTGGACCATGCTGGTCCTGTTGTGGAACATTGTTTTTCTTCTTCAAAACTCCCGGTTTCTTTTCTGGTTTGGCTGGTTTTGGTGGTTTCTCTTTCTTTAGAGGCTCTCCTGGTTTGACATTCTGAGTGTTGCTCATGATAACTGGTGCTGACTTCTGTCTTTGATACTGTGCAGATGACATCTGATAAATGTGGTTGCTGTTGACTTGGCTGATGATGTCGGAATGCTGACTGACAGTGGAACTCTGACGTGAACTGGCCTCTGAGATCTGACCACTTGAGGTCATGGAATGCATGTCCGAATGTTCACTGACCATGGAATTTTGGCGGGAATGTTCCGTCAAAGTGTTAGATGAACTTTGCCTGCTGTGGCAGGATTCTGTCAAGGTGTTTGTAGAGCTTTGACGACTATGAGAAGCAGAATATTGTCTTGAATTATCTCCAGTCATAGATCCCTGTCTGGAATGATTACCAGCACTTGGTCTAGCGCCTTTCTTATTTCTCGGTAACGTTGCCAATCCAGACTGCACAGGAGTATGAATCAAATTGTCAATATTTTCATAATTGTGAGCCTGAGCTGCATTGGGTTTGGGTTTCATCACTACATGCTGCCTAACATCAATGTGGTCTGCTGAGAGATTAGCAGGGGACTCCTCGTAACTCTGAGAATGGGTCAGTCTTTTGGGTGGGAGGGAGGGTGGGGTAGACGCACCAGTATCACTGTATCCTTGCGAGTCAGAATCAGAAGACGACCTCTGGGGGTCTATCTGATATCGAATCACATCTACTCCTACTTTACCCTTTCCTTTCTTCAGGCTCTCTTTTCTCTGGACTTCACTGACCCTGTTAAAGTTCAATGCTGAATACTTGGAATTTCCCTCTGGAGCATTAAGTGCTGGACGCCTATACTGGTCACTATTGGACAGAGTATATCCATCCACCTGATCCTCCTCTATGACCTCATGCTGGACAAAGCCTCTCTGTGACACTGACCGGTTGTCAGGGTGATAAGCCTGCTCCGACTTCACTTGACCTCCAGGAAGAGGCTGTTTGATTGGTGCATTAGACACTGGTATGGCATACTCCGAATTAACCTTTTTCCCGTTCTTCCCTGTTATTGCGATTAGAAAACTAGGCTGCCTTCTGTGCTCGGAGCTGGGTTGTTTGGGTCCGTCTGCGTCAGGTGAATACTGGTCGGGATTGTGGACCCTGGGGTTGTTAGGATTGATCTGGTCACTGGTCTGAGACACGATGGACGAGGACTTGGACCGTGACTGTTTGCCTCCTTCTGGCCGACTCTCCTTCTCAGTCACACCTGTACAGGTAAAAATGACAAAATTACAGGTATAATACAGAAATAATGAAATCTTTACAAGGCCGCCGGAAGTGGTTTATTACTCATCCAGAGTTTATAGTACGCTAATTGTTTGTCTCTATAATGCTTGAGTAACTAGAAAAAAAAATTGTGATGATCATGGTTCTTTTATTTCTTGAGTTGCTGTCTAGTTTGAATAGATGTGGATCAGTGATTAAAGACATCCACCTTATGTATCAACCAGTTCATCACATCAAACACTAATGACAACCATTCTTCACAAAGGAATACCAAAATAAACGATGATTTATAAGAATTTCAATCATTATCTGAGAAAGAGGTTTCTCAACTTTTCTTTAAAGTTACTCATTGGAAAAACATTTTTGAAAAAAATAAATTGCACTTCACATTTCATTACGGCAATAAGGTCAAGAGCCTAGTTAAATTGAATTCTGTCTCATTAAGACAGTGTCAAGATGAAATAAGACTCGATTAATATTATACATGTGACACATCGCCACACGAAAGACAAACGCTGTCATTTTAAGCCACAGTAACTAATTTCTATTGCAGTATCGTGCTAACTGTCAAGATACAGAGCACACAAAGCATGAGGGCTGACAGGTAAACAGCTGTTTAAATCACCTGAAGAAATATACCACAAAGACATTCACTGTTCACTGAATTTTACTACTTTACTATATCCAAATGACATTTTCTTGAAATATATCTGATCATCCAAGAATGGAAACCTTGTGTTGGAATTGCTGCATCACGCACATAGAGTGCATTATTATTAATTTGACTATACCAGTACTTGTTGAATTTTTATGTTTTCTTCATAAATTAAGTAATTGCATTTAAATGTTTCACTATAAACCTTGCATTTAGGTAATGTCTGCAATTTTTACTCAAATTAGACCTATCAAGTTTCATATAGGCAGGTGTTACTTATATTGCACAGAAAATAAATGCCATGTGCTATGTCATTCAAAAGCCCCCAATGTATATTATTTTACATATATTTATGAAAAATTTAAATCTGTTAGCACTTTCTGCCTGCACCCCAACACAAGCCAAATGCTGTTAATGATTTATAATCAAAGGTATCATTTCAATTGAGGCTTTGTAATATTAATTTAAGGTTGCAAATTTCTTCCAGACTCTTTGTCTGGCAATACCTTTAGTAATTAAAACCGTATCGATTAATAGGAACCTTTTTTTTTGAACAGCCCCGTGATTTCTAATTAATCTCCGTAGGAGTGATTACCAATGTTCAATGAATTATTTATACAAATCCTATATGTGACACTTTGAACATAATCTCGTTAAAAAATCTTTTATTCCTTGATTAAAAAATACATAATGCTATTATGTCTCTCAAGAATAAAAAGACAAACCATTCGTACTATATAATTCTGTTTATAGTGGCTAACAAAAAAGAACTTTAAAGGGGTCAATTGGTTTTCAGATCAGACTACAAAAGACCAATAAAACATAACAAATGGGTCGAAATGCTCCATAAAACTTACGGAACCCCTCATTTATTATAAAAGTAGACCAAAGACAACAACGAAAACCACAATAACGGCACAATACTGACCTTTGGTGGGCGTCCCAAAACCAGGGGCCATAACTCTTTTCTTGGGAGCGGTATCGGTTGAGATGGGACTAGCGTTGGGGTTTGTGTAGAGTAACAGTAGCGGTTGATAGCGCCCTCGTGAACATTTATCAACGACGTGTTCCCACTTTGGTCCAATCTGTTTGAAAAAAACAAAACAATAATAATTAAATCATTTATTCAAATGATATGATTGTGGGTTGGAAATATGCCTCAAAATGTCTTGTTGTGCAGTAAAAGATCTTGATGTACTTTTATGGAAGATATTCATGTGGGGTGATAACTTTATCTTCTCATTATTTTGGACAAGATAAAATGGTTCCTCTTGCTTCAGCGATTTCTGAAGTGACTCTGTCAACCAAACAGAGTAGTTAACGTGTCATATTTATTTCCTTTTCATGAGTACTTAACACCACAATGTGCAAGAACCATAATAAAGTGCTTGCATTTAGATAATAGAGCACTTTATTAATTTTTTTTAACACAACAACATTATATCTTAAGCAATTTTAAAATCCATGTAATATGTAAATTGTGAAATTTGGTGAATATTAATTTTATTTTCTTGAAAATGGTTTTTAGGAAAATGGATATCTTTACAATTTTCAAAGTTGTCTTCAATTATTTACCCTAGCCACATAACCCTACAGATATCTTATTTGCTCAAGAATGATTAAAGTTTTTGACCATGAAATGAGTTGTCCTAATTTCCAGGTGTGTGAGTAGGACGACCCTATACTGAAATAAACACAGGTGCCAGAAATAGGAAAAAGGATTTAATTTCTACACTTTCTAACATATTAGTCTGAAGAATGAGAAAGAAAAGACGTGGTATATGGCCCTCAAACCTATCCCAGGTAGATAATTTAACACCTTTTAAAAGTATGAAAGACACGGACCCATTTATACATGTACCAGTAAATATACCCCTTGTAATACGATCTTCGGAAGTAAATTGAAAATTGTAAATCCTCTCACAAAGCTGGTCGATATCCTGATGTCAGTTTTAATTATTTGAAAAAAAATTATGATTACCCTCTTCCATGCTTTTTTTCTATCAATAAGGGGATGATTTCATTTACAAGTGTTTAACATTGGCTATTATAGGCTTTTATCAGTCATACATTGCACATAAAAAGGCCATTTTTCCTGGTCCGTTATAAACAAACATTACTTATCTCATGTTCAGATATCATTTAAATCATCTAGATAAAGAAATGCTTTTTTTCAATACCAACTGTTAAATTATAGATAATAACTGATAAATAGTTGAGGTTTAAATTTGGGAAAGGCCTAGCAATTGTGGTCAAGAAAAAAATTCCCATTTGAAATCGGAGAAGAGAACATTTTTAAAGCATGATTCTCACAGTCCTTAGACCATTAAATGACAATACTTACTTCGGTTACTGTAGCATCATCAAAGTATTTCCAAATACTGGACTTTGTGTCGTAAACAAAAGTGGAATAATGTTTTCCATAGTAACAGACAACAGCAGACAATTGTAACCGTGGCAACTTGGTGACATCTTTACACATCACAGAGTGAAAGAGCTATTGAAAAGAAATTGCATTTTTTTAAAACAATTAGTCAATTAAAAAAGACAAATATTTAAAATTCTTTTCATTGAAGTAATCATGGGTCATTTCCTTTTCCTTGCTTCTCGTATTTCATAAATGTGTCATTTCTTTGTTTTAAATGTCATTCATTTAATACTTTTATTGAAAAGCAAAAGATAATAACAAAGTCTAGACTAAACAGAATTGTCTATTGATCTGACTATTAAATATCCCCATTACTCAGATATGACAGACAGAGAGTGAACTTACATCTTGCAGTAAAATTGTCGTTCCGATGCAGCGGCAGACATCTGTGATGGTTGAAGTTTCTGGTCTCTCGGAATCCCATACAAGTCCAATACTCACTGAAAAGGCAAAATTTTGTCACATTTTGATTAAAAAGTTCTCAATATCTGGATTTAAAAAGGCAGCAAGATGATGCTAAATTGAAATATTATTCTTGTCTTGTCAACTGAGGATACTAATTAAGGCATTATCTTGAATGTGCTCATGCAATGCAAGCACATGCAGAGTTGCAGACACCTGCTATTGATTTGCAATAGAAGTCAGAGTATGAGTATCGTGCCGGACTTTCATCCACCTTGTACCTTACTGACTTCTGACTTTAAAGCCAGACATTTACGATTTGTGCTTGATGAAGCTGAAGATGAACTCACCAACATCAGGGGAATTAAGCAGAGTCTTCCTTATCTGCACACGCTTTCCGCAGTTGTCCTGGAAACAAGAGAAAGATGATAATTATATGGAGATTAGTGCCATATTCCACTACCTGAAAATCCATTCAATCATAAAACAGAGAACAGGCATTCAGGGCCTTTTATCAGGGGCTGTCCTTTCATTTACCTGTCTGTTTTTCAATTTATCAGGTGAAGCTTTAATTAGTTCTGCAAAGATTTATTAATATTATCTGCTTCTACTCCAGAGGGGCCAATGCTCTCAATGATAATTTTCGCTTACTTGGAGGGGACTAAAAGGTTATTTGGGATTTTCCAATATCTACCTGCATTAACTAGACTCTTCATAAACCTGATCCACTTGTCATAAAAATGTTTACGCTTGCTTGATTCTGAGATGGATTAGCCTATTATCACAAGTTTGCTACATTTCACAAGTAAACTTCAAAATGGTGAAAGCCAGAGTCAATTTACACTTTGTTTTCATGTTGAGGCATTATATGGTCAACTTCCAATTTTTTATCCTAATTAAAGTCATATCACCTTTCCATTCAAGGATATTGAATGACGGCAGAGTTCATGAAAATTAGAATTTTTGCATTTCCAATAAATATGAAAATTTATTTCAGGTTTTCCTATATCTTATGCAGAAATTGCATTATAAAAACTATGCAAATAATCATCATTAGTGCATGTAGTGTCACACTATACCCCGTAACTGCCTATACAGGATATTCTGTTGCTAATTAATATTAATGGCCATTTAATGCCTCCTCTGAGATAGGCAGCTTTAAAATCAAATAGTAAAAAAAAATTGCTTATAAATTTTATGACTTACCGGGCAGTCTCTGATATCGCCTTGTGCACATCCGTTCCTGAGCAAGAGTCCAAAGCGGTCGTTATGTATCAAGTCCCCGGTCTCTTGCATGGATCGATACTGCGACCTGCCATCAATAATAAGATAGAGTCACACCCTGAGGTATCAGCAGCCAATTGAGCCTTGGTAGGCATTAATATTCCCTACTTAACATGTGGCAAAATACACTAAACTAATGGAGATTTCCATAAAAGGCTGATTTGCAATCTAATTCCAATAGCCAAAGGTGTTTCATGTTTATTAAGTGCAACCTTTGATGGAAATCAACTTGTTTAATTTGCATAAACTTCTTTACATTTAGCCATATTAATGTTTTATCATGTGTCCCTAAAAAGAATAGAATAAATGATTTTTATTCTTTGTTTTACTACTAAAAATTGTTGAAAGGAAAATCTATATATTTTTCTAATAGTGTTTCATTAACATGATATTTTTAGCTTCAACTGACAGATTTTTGAAATCAATGATATAGGAAAAACTCTGGGACAAGTTTTCTCTTACAAAAATATTGAAAAAATATGACTCAGACTACTAAATCATTATAATTTAATTGTTAACTTTATGAATCTTTTCATGTCAAAAGGGCCTTTTCACACTGTGCTGAATAAATGCTTGGTTGTAATATAACCCATATATTTGAAGTACCAATTACTAAATATTCTGTCTTTAGAAAAGTTTCACTTTATCAATTTTAAAATTTTCAATCCATCATTTTGTGTGGTTACTTAGGCTTTATTTTGCTCTGACTTGTTATGAGTAACGCATTTCTCCCCACAACTATTGCAACTTGTTTTGCTATAGATCTACTCACACTAGAGCGTTTGTCGTAATGTAATGAACCGTCTCGTGAAACCTCAGGGGCTCTGAACTTGCACCGCAGACACAAACCAACTGAAAGTACAACAGTCAAATCTAGTTTACAGTTTGAACAACGATAGTCCTGTTGGATTTTAAAAATTATAATCAAGCCCTTTGTTATGATATTCAGACAAATTGTTTAGAAAATTTCATTTCCCGCTATGACACTTGAATATATTTTTGGCTGAAATATGATGCCGTGTCAGTATTTTCAATCATTTAATTGTTTTCAATGAAGATTTGTCAGAGCTGTCTAATTAATATATAATTTAGTGATATGATGGTGTAAATTTATCTGTAAAGTTTCATTTTTCAGAGAAAATTGATACCCTATCTGAAAATTTGCATTTTGTTTCCCTAAGTTTCAGTTTCTCTCACTATGCTAATGTTTCAGTCTGTCGCATTTGTAACATATGGATAAAAATCTAATTAAACACCTATAAATGATGTTCTGCTTCATGTATACATCAATTTTACCTGATCAAAAATGGTCATGGTGAACTTCTGGTGGCTCAAACAATGAGGGGCCGAACATGAGTCCTCATGATACGCATTGGCCACGTGAAAATGGATCCTCCTCAAAATATTTTCCTGAAATATTGGATTCATATAATGTGGCTTTGTCAAAACTTGAATTATTTGATTTCTCAGACTCTTTCTGTTTGCTCTGCACTTGAGATTCAATTGCAAGAACAAGTACGTGTCAACATCCCCACATCTGGTATAAAACTATATTTTCATTAAAGATTTCTTGTTTTATGCAACAAATTTCTGATTAGCAATTATTGGACCGGTCGACATGAAAGAAATTGATTAAAACATATGTTACTTTAAGTACATTTGTATTGTAAAATTACTTTTTCTACATGATCAAAGTTCTATGGAACAACAATTTCAGTTTATTCTGCATATGGAAAATTTTACAGATTTTTTTATGCTAAGAAAATTTAAAGATGTTTGGACAATTTCTGGAGAAAATTTATGACTACATCTTGGCTTTAATTAGTCCCATGCAAACAAAAGTTTGTTTAGAGTGTCAACAATCTCAGACTGTAGCAAAATCTAAGGTGGAAAGTTTTCTTGAACTATACTCACAAAACATTCAGCAGCATCGTCCATGTGTCCCAGCTGGAAGCGCTGCTGGTTTGTGAAGGAATCGGCCAAAGCCCTGCGGAGGGCATCAGGAGGCAGTGATGCTTGGTCACTGTATTGAAACTGGGTAAAAATCACCTAAAATGGAAATTAATACCGTTCTGAACGGTGCCTTTATTTCAACCTTTAACTTTAATACATGTACCATAACCAAAATTGTTTTCTAAAAGTTGAAGAAGACAAAGAGAAAATCTAATCGTGTATGCATGAACCCTTTGAATTTGTATTTTTTCTAGCAAATTGAATTATTCTAAGTGGACACTAAAGTCATGAAACTAATGTATATGGAAATCAAGTGCTCTCGGTATCTTTTTGAAAATCCATGTCTGAGCTTACAGCAACTGACCATCTGTCTGATTTAGCTACACCTGTATGTTCTTCCAAATCTCACCTGCCTAAACACAAAAGAAGTACCTATCTTTACAAAAACCTAACGGCAGACTTTTAACACCTATCACGTTTTCTTTTCAATGGGTCAGCTAGCATTTTAATGGACTTGAAAATTAGCTTTCCTTCAGCAATTTCAATTTGATAAGGCTATCCATTACAGGTCTAGCTCAATTAGGAAAATTCATTTACTGCAAGATTAAAAGCTTAAGGGGTAGATTATTTTATACTACACAGATGTCATTTCATTCTTCCTTTAAAAGAAAGTCTGAAGTTCTGTGTGTTTAACCTTTTGTCCATTAGTCTTGACTTTACTGGAAATGTTTATTATAGGACACTATAAAAAAAGAAATCCCCTGCAATGATTTGTAAAAATGTCAAGAAAGATTTCCTAAATTGATAAGCTCAAGGTAAAACAAACAACAAATCCCCCATTTTAGGCCTGCTCAAGAAATTATACCAAAAATCTCCTAAATGGGACATGTAATCTTTAGAACCGATCTGATTTTAAAGGGAGATAACTGTACTTTTACTGCGCAAACTAGGACATCAATCTCCCAAACACCTGATGTTTTAAAACAAAGATCAAAGTCAACCATCTCCTCTTATCTAATCCTGAATCTCTTGAAGAGATGGCAGTTAAAAAGAATTTAATCAACTTGTTTTCTTTTTTTTTATTTAAAGTGGTAGTCTACATAACAGATACTTGAAGAGGTAAAAACAACAGTTTTAAGTATATTGACCAAACAAGGGACCACAAGTACTGTCTTTTTAGTACTCTAGTGGAACAAATCCATGACTTTTAAATGAAATTCTCTTTTGCATCGATGTGTCACCCATTGTTGAAAAGCACCAATTCTTCAATCGAACATGTAACCTGTCTTTGTTTGAATGCGCTGATTTGTAATTGATTCCCACCCCTTGAACAAAAGGAATAAAAGCCTTACTAATGGGCCGGCATGAGTCAGGTGTGTGCTTCCATAAGAATTAACCACAAAGAACTCCGATGTAATATTACGTGGGATTAGAACACCTACGCTACACTCTATACTTATGTTTACTTACATGTTTACCTATGGCAGAAAAACAAAAATAGAGTATCCTGAGTGTTTATAAAACAGACATTTATAAACAACTTCAGCGTGTCATGTTGAAAGACCTCTGACAGGTTCTCATTGTTTAAAACCAACAAGGGGAAGGAAATTTAAATTTATTTTTTTTTCTCGAATGTATATGCCGAATGATTAACCAATTACCTGCATACAGTTGGCAATCATTTCATAGACCCGTAAATTGATTTTGAATGTTTGCTTTTCTTGTCTGTTTTGTCTACCAGGTTCTTGTGTTTATTTGGTTTTTTCCACCTTTCTTTTTCATCCTTAAGTGGATATTTGTTCCTGATCACCTTGGGCAGGTTTACACTTGTGTTTGTTTCGGGGGCCCAAAAGATCTTTTTATGGGGGATGGAGATTTAATGCTTTAGCAGAATTATAATAGGATAAGAAGTCTGTAGTGTGCCCACAAATCGCCCATTCAATGCTGGCTTTGGCCATTATATATTGCATGTTGTGGTCTTGCTGTACTTAAAAACTCTTACTAATAGTCTGTGGCATTGTAAAGATAGGAAATTCATTAAGAGTAATAGCATGTAGCGCCTAATCTTGTGGTAAATGGATGAATGGCTGTAGAGAATTACCCTAGCAGAGAAATATGACCAAGTCTTTTGTCTACCTTTTAATTATCTCAGAGGATGATTACCTATAAAACTGCAAACAATGCTTCTCAACAGGACAATTCCATCTTTAAATAATACATTTGTCGGCCTTTAAGGCACCTGCACACTGCACATGCAGAGAATACATTAAAAGTCTACATGACTAAACTAATTATTTTTTTGCCAACTTAATTAAAGTGCTTACCTTTAGGGCACAGAAGATGCATGAATTTCCCATGCATAAATGACCCGAGAGTCTTCGGTAACTTCGACGAAACACATCTAAATGCCAGAAAACCTGGAATATAAAATTGAAATATTTAAGTGTTATTCAAAATAACACATTGATCTAGCAGTTTTATAATTCTAAGTCTTGCATAATTCATAATTTCATCAATGATTTATAAAATATCAATCAATAATGAAAACATGATAAACTACTACTATATCAATTTAAGATATGAAGGTTAACTTAAGGGAAAAAAGGTATATCGATCAGGGTGGTTAATACTCTTAGAATATTATCTTCCCTTTGGTCTCTTGCTGAAGCAGACTGACGTGGACACAGACATATGCTTTCCATAATTGATGAAAAGATTGTATTGCACATGAGAAGTCTGAGTGTCATTCAGGTAAAATGAAAAGAAGCCATCAATAGCCAACACAAGAGGACAAAATATACCTCAAATAAACCCCAAAAATCAATGGAGCAAGATGACTTCCCAGCTGACGAAGTGAACATAAAACATTTGTTCATCATGTTAATGTTCAAAGACAAATCATTATATTTAAAACATATTACCTTAATGCTCTTGTGACAAACTATCAATGACAAATAAATTAAGGGACTCTGGTGTATTAATTACCTCAGAATATAAATTCACTAAATCAACAAAATGTCCAACTTGGTTAAATTAACCCTTAGAATATTCTCTTTTCTCAGCATTTATAGCTAGATGTACTAAAAAAATCTCCTTGCATTATCAAAACTTTAAACTGACATAATAAGCTCCACCCCCTGCATCCTCATCCTTTGACCTGAGAAACTCCACCCCTTGCACCCTCTGAACCCCCCATTTCAAAGCATACATCCTCAGCATTTTACAATAAGCCCAAAAACCAACAAGAGCAAAAAGATGCTCTAACAACTTTCAGACAAAGATAAAGGCCAAAATCAAACATTGTGAGAAGTGTACATAGGGACCTTGAGCCAACAATACTGCACAAACATCTATTCAGCCTAAGCAAATACTCAAACCAGGAGAGCCTGTTTCCTCCCCTTTATGTCTTTTTGCTTAATGCTGTCTATCCCTGGGATAAGGTAGAGCAAGTTAATCAGAACCAATAGAGTTTATCATGTAATTTTGACAGGTGTCCTCAGGTGAGATCACCGGAAATCCACACCAACACTTTTCCTTTTTTGGACTTTTGAAAATAGGTCAGTTTCAACCTCAAGGACAAACTTTTCATTCATAAATCGTAATGGATTTCCGCTCATTTATTTTTGGTCCTTTATGATAGAAAACTGATGTCATCTTTTGGTACAACCTATTAAATCAAAGAAGAATTTTCATTCATAGGACAGAAAGTCAGTTTCTAAAAATAGACTAACTTTCTGAATGAATTTGTAGAGTTTTGCTTCCACTGACTAATTAATATTCAGGAATCCCATTGAGGAAAGTAAATTGAATGAAATATGAATTTTGCTGAGCCATCAAGGTCACTTTGCATCAGAATCACCTTATTCTTTTCCACAAACATTGTATTGTATATAGTAAATGACAATGTCAGGATAACCAGGGTACTTGATTTTCAAGGACAATATGATTCATGCGGAATCATGCCATATACCCAGTGACTCAGTTTTAGTGTATATAAACTCCAAGAATGACCATAAAAACCAGCTATTTAACTGTCTTGTATTGCCAGTTTGGATGGCACTCTGGTGAAATGTTGTTTCGTTGGAGTGTTTACTCATGATCCTTCAGTGCACTTTGTCAGATGATAAAGGAGGTAAAAGTTCCGTTATCTCTCGCTGTGTGATACGGAGAGAAATTGTCCCCCTTCATTATCACAATACACAGTCAAATGTCCCCATGTTTTACTCAGTTGACACAAGTTATCTCCCTTTTTTCAGGTTATCTCCCTTGGGAAACACAAAGCACGGGGAGGGAGAGGTGATTAGTAAAATGTAACATGTTACAGAAACCTCTAAAGTGACAAAATTTATCTGCCATTTGAAAGCATACCAGACCTTTCTCCTTTTAGAACCCAATATATGTTACAGACACCTGTGAAAATCTTATGACATTACCACCTGAATTATAAATCAAATGCTGTGGGAAAATCTTTATAACAACTAAGATTTTGCCAATAACACATCCAATATATCAGGACTAAATAGATGAAAGCATAACTTTTTAATGAAACATATTAAGCAACATTTTAAATGTGTAAATGTACCGAATTCGGGTAAGGGACTAAGAGCAGCATTTAGGAATAAATTTTTCTTAACTTCACTGAATTTCCCCTTTTTATATATATATACAGGCTGTATAACATCGGACTTAAAACAAATTTATGTTTTTTTGTTCTAATAATTGGTTCTTGTTCCTAATGTCATTTATGAGTTTTTTATGACTCAAAGCATGTACAACATGCCTCCATTGTCATGTTCTGTTCCTAAGGTTGGGGGAGGTACCTTGTTTTCCATTATGGACAATTTGTACTGGTTAGTGTTTTACAAATGTTTTCTTAATGACTGATATACATACACCACTGACATACATTTTTGACAGTTCTACATGCCTAAAATCCAAGCAAATACAACAGTTATTATACTTCCTATTAAAATTGTCCTTCCTAATTTTGTTATCATAAAAATTTATTAACATTTACACCCATTTGTCTATGTTACTTAGCCTTACTAGAAACCCAGACAGTAATAAATGATATGAGTAACAGGCTCCCAAAGACCTATGTTTTAGTGCCAGTGTGGTCCACTTTAAGACCAAGCCTAGTAAAAAAAAAAACTTGTTATGGCCCCTGGCCATGATCTTGTGTTAAACGTTCCAGACGTAATGAAGTCGAGATAGTCTAGGACCTGACAAACTGTTAACATCTCTGCAGGGTACCACAAAACAGTTAGGTGTTTACCCCATAAAGTGAAATTTAAGTGATCCGAGCTATAGATGTTCCTTACTCTTCAGACAATTGAGGGTGCACTTTTCTGGTCCGATGACTCCATTATGGTGCTTCTCCACACAAAAGTAACCTCTTTGAGGATACGACCCTCTGCAATTACATCATTTTCAAATTGCCTCCATCGTGTCTATTCGGGTTTCGTAATTATATCTTTTTTTCCGATGGGAAAAAAGTGTTTCACCTGTAATTTGCCTTTACTTGTGAAATTCTCTAAAGATGCTTTGAGCAATGACCCTATTCCAAATATGTTTTTAAAGTTGCAGCTTTCTTTTAAGTGCAAGAAATTTTTTTCCATAATATCAAACATTAACCTAATTCTTAAATTCTGAAATAGATTGATAGCTTGACATATGTAGTGGGTCAACATCATAATAACTAAACATAATACCATGGAAACCTTCGTCTAACCAGGGTACTTCTACGTGAATACGAAGCACCCTGTCACCAATACTGAAGGCTGTTACAATTTATGACAAATCTAGCTACCCAGCAACCAAAACAAATTCCACAGGAAGCTACCCTGCTATAAGTTAGCCACCTGAAAGGATTTTGAATTGCTCATTTTATATGTCAAGTTTGTTCATGATCAGGATACCAGGGTTATAGAAATGTTTAGTACTATAGGTGTTTTTACTCCTTTGAAAATGGCCCATCACTTGACATTGCAAGGTGTTTGATCTAATTAGCAAGTATCTGGAGAGGTATAAATTCTGTATGGACTCTTCTCAATAAGATCAATAGTATATTGCTTGAGGGTCAAAGTATATACCTTTCTTTTTTTACAATTGAACAATTGCACCCCTAGGAGTCTTAGAACCAGTGCTGACTCTAGGGCAGGACATTGTGTAGAAGGTGTTGAAAGTTAGCACTAACAAATGTGTCATCTAAGCACTTCTTCCATGACACTGGATGATCAAAGACTAGATAATCCTCAAGCTTATTAACTGTCCTTTCACTACCAGGCATATCCCTCATCAAAAAATGTCACTACTCTAGTTAAAAATGTTAAGTATTTCAAGAAATATTATTTTTATTTTTTTTTCTCCCCTGTGCATTCAAGCATCCAGTTATATTGCTACGACATTCAACTAAATCAATAGATATGATCAATAAAACATTATGTACCAGGTATCATTTCACAATCATTTTTACATCTCCTCACCTTTAAACTCTGTTTGAAATATGACATTTTGACCTTGCATAATAATATTAATTAAGCTCCTGATGAGTCCCTCATTGATGAATCAATTCCCAAACAAACTACAAACACTACCTAGGAAACTAAACACACTGTAAATAGCCATGACAATCTTGGGCGGAGAGAATCTATACACCTAACTTAGTCATCCAGGTAAACTACTATTACCAATCACAGCCATCGCAGCTGCTGAATCTGGAACAAAAGCTCTGCAACAGGTGTGTTCGTCCACTCGTGTCTCAAGCCTTTCAATACGGACAATGAGTGGCCATTTCTCAATGGTCAGTCTAAGGACAATGCATTGGGTATTGTGCAGCATTATTTTTCCTTTTTCCCCTCCCCTCTAAAAATGTGTCTTATAGATTTCCATCTTAATTTGATTTTCGGCAGACACTGACGTTTATTCTTTCTTAGAAACCATCCATGCTTATTGACGAAACTCATCACATGGGTCCATATGGTCTTTGAGAAAGTGTACTAAATTTCATAGCAATTATTAAAAAAAGGCAGGTTTATATTTCTTTAAATAGCCCCTAAAACTTACAAATTAAATTTCTGACTAAAGAAAATGATAAATAGCTCCTACCCAGACCTATATAAATCTGTAATCACTTGTTGTGATTTCGATCTCGACAAATGTTAGGGGAGAGATAAAAGGGTCAGATGGCACGAGAGTCCCCCATGGATGTGTTTGCTCCACCAGCACTATCACGATTTTATCTACCTTTTCTTACCTCTGGTCCCTATCTACAATCTAAATAAACCACACAGCACAACACTGTTGCTACCTGCTTGCTAAAAGGGGGCCACGTATATGTAAATCAGTTACTATATCCTCCAAGGATAGGTAAACACAATTTACGGAAGACAAAATCTGAATTTGTAATGGGATGCACAGTAAAAATTTGACCATAAAAATATATTTTTAGCTTAAGTTTATTTTTCTTTTTACACAGAACAGTATATGCAAATGAAAATTTGAGAAGTGTGGCTAAAAGGATTTTACTTGAGGTTTTTATGGACACAAAATTAAAACACACATCCTCTTTCATTGCACTTTTTTTCATTTAACGGTGCTGCATCTGAGGTACCGCAATATATTAATTAAACACATGAACGCACCATTAGAAATTGATAAAGTAGATGTTTAGAATTCTGTAACTACTTACTCTTTATTGTGTAATACTAACAGGAATGTGTCATATCAGACTCAGAATGGATTTACTTTATTCGAAATCATGTACCATCTAACATCCATCACGGTTAATTGGGTTGACATATTACCAGCTCATGCGTACCCTTGCTATTATAAAGCAATAAGAAATCAGGGAGCCCTGTGGTTTTATTTACCAAGAAAATGAATTTTATGACAAATTAAGCAATGCCATGCATACCCCTATAATTAAGCTGTTATGGTACATCTTTCTGTTCTTTAAGCCAGAGCTAATAACAATACTTTAAAGAGACCAAATATATAGGACGTAACTCAATTCTCTACCCAAGCTTTTGTCCTTTGCTGACAAATTGTCAACCCCCTTTATGAGTTTTAAAATTCTTCATAATGCATTATCTGTCTACTATCATATTTGAATTGTTTCTGAAGTCTATGTTGAGACACGATCTGTATTTGCACTATTGTCATCATTGAAAGGCCTTGGCGCTCATGAAGTTACCAAATTCAATTATCATATTGTCAGTCCTCACAAAAGAAAGAAAGAACAAAATATTGTTCTATAATTGTGCAGTCTATGTAATTCCACAGGAATGCATTTTTTGAAGTTATTCATTATTGCCAAGGTTTAGGGTTTAATCATTATCTTTTTTGGCTTGTTTTTCTGATCTCCCTAAAACTGCATCTTGAACAATTGGCAAAAAAATGTTCTAGAAAAAGTGGGCGAATTCTCTTTATCCTGACCAGCAAATAGTAAATTCTACCTGTCGTGAATGTTTGATCTAAATAAATGTACCTCATACAAAACCAATTTTTTTTCTTGTGATGATCTCCCAATATTTGCATACAATTAATTTTTGCCTCCATCTGTCTTGTCTGACCAAACAAATAAAAACTTACAAGAAATTTTCCATAGACTTCATCTGACCCTTTATTCCAGTCTAATGTTAATATTAATGTTTTGCCAGATTTTCTGAGGCTTTTCATTATTTTAGCATCCTTTGTGGCTAATGTTCCTAGGCGAAACCTGAAGCGCAGGTAGCCGAGGAACTCACAAAAGATTGTCTCGGCTTTTGCCGTCACTGATCACTCTAACAGGTTCAGTGACATCCCTGATGGCATTAGTGTTCAAGCATCTAAAGGAGATGCATTAATACATATTGTACCGACTTCAGAAACTCAAAACAGAAATTACCGAGCATGAAACCCAAGCTGAAAAAGTTGAAAAGTTTGATGACCATCTGCCCATAAAGTTGTAAAATTAAAATTTTGGGTCTAACAAGTGTGTCAAATGATTAGCTGCAATTCTAGGTCTGTTCAATGCTTTCACCTGTGCACGCGATTAACTGTTGTCCGGCCGACCTTTCAATTGTCTGGAAGCTCTAAGCATAGGTAACAATACGGCCGGAAACAATGACACTACAGATGGCACCGTTCCAGATATCCGATTGGATGTAGGGGGTTAAATCCCGACTTTGCAGTTGCTCATTAAGTTTTTGTCAACAAGCGTATGGCAATTCTTAGCATGGTGTCAGGTGAAAATGGTCACTTCTGAACTCTGCAAACTTGTTGATTGTTGATATATAGACTTAAAATGTGTAACTTTTTGTTTTCCCTCTTTGCGGTGGTTATGTATACAGATTTAGTCTGACTACAGGTACTTGTAAACTTTAAAAGTTCCCTGACATCAGGTGTAACCTATGTTAATTACAATAACTTACATACATAGGCAATTTCAGGATTACATAACTGCCAAACTTTGAAGAACATAGGATTTATTTAAATAAATAAATGAATCCTTTCAAGCACCTGCCACTGAAATGTCCCTGATTTTATTGATGGCCCAGATAGATATTCCTAATATATGTAAAGCTGCCATCTCTGAAAATCCTCCAATTATCTCACTTATTTCCACTTAAAATTCAATAGATTTGCCCCATCATTTCATCTGAAAATCCTACAATTACTCAATATTTTCATAAGATTATCTTACATAATTCTGCTTTATTCCCTCTAACAGGAATTCCACTGAGATAAAAGGGGCTTAACTCTCCAGTCAGGGGAATTAATGCCTGATTAATCTTCTAATCATACAGCCATCAAAGATACCTACATATTTGATGAGAGTAGTAAATCCCCTTGCTAGACATATATGGTTTGTAGCTTAATCTGATCTTAGGTCTTTCAATAATCCACTATATTTTTTCATAGTTAAACTGGCACAGGACTTGGGGGAGAACTTTTATTTGGATATATGTTTATGATTATGTTTCAATGCAGAAAATCTACAATCCCATTTATCCGTAATCATAAACTTCCTTGCTCCACTCCACCCTGAAGTTGTATAAACTTGTAGGTCATTATAAATCAACAATTCTAACCTGTGATGGCATCTTTTATTATCTACCCTATTCAAACTTGACTATATGTCCCTGTCTGGTATCATAAACAAACCATGTACAGACTTCCTCTATATCAAATTGTAAACTGATACAGTATGTAAATAGACCAAGATGGTAAATGCACACAATATGTAAAATAGAGGTTCCCTTTCTTCCTCTTCCATGATGAACAGCAACCGTGCTCAAGAGTCCACTAAAACAATACAAATCAGGAGCAAAGCAAACAGGAACTTCTTCAAACATTTGAGATGGGATTAGGTGCCATGGAGTAGTAAGCATCCCAGGGAGTAAGCATCTTTCTTACATACATATTAAGGTACACTTATAACTTCATACATGCATACTGACTACACGATCTACAAATACAATACAAAGGTGCACTCACCTGAACAGCACTGTTGAGGAAGCAGTTGTTTTCACCAGGAGCGTTGCGCAGACCTTTGGAGCTGAGGGATATGTTGACATTCCTGTCCAGCGTGTCATACCAGTTAGTGGGGGGTGGGAGATGATTATGATTCTGGGGACGGTTCCCAGGGGGAAATGACTTTGGGGCATCCATTGTTATATTCACTTCAAAATTGATGACATCTCCATTCTTTTATATCTAAAATCTGGAAAAAATGAAAACTTTTAATATTTTCTTATTTTAAATGTGCGATTTCTAAATATAATCATTATTCATTCATTCATTGATTTATAAGCATGTGGTTTATGTGTACATGAATTAAAATTGTTTTCTTATTTTCTGAACATGTATTTCCTGCAAATTGTCCTTTTTCAGATGGTCAGAAAAGATTTTTTTTTTCAATTAATAAAAAAAATCCTTATTTCTGGTTGGTCACCCTAAAGGAAGACGGATAAAAAGATATTCAGACCAGGGTTTTTTTCTTTTTTAAATTAACGGTAATTTCCTCCTGATTTCTAGTATGGCACCTCAAAGGAAGAAGGACAAAATCTCTTTAAAAGACAGTTTTGTTCCTGTTTCAATATTGACCTTTATACTGTCAACTGAAAAAATATTTTGGCAAGATTTTATACAAGATTGATTTTCTTAAGAATCATCCTTCGTTTACGTCCTAATTGATTATACAAGGTAGAGAAGAAAAACATTCAATTTTGTCTCCTATATCCTCAGGGGGGCTGTAAGCCTAACATGAACTTAAAAATCCTAGGTCTTAAAAATACAAGGACAGTTCAAACAACTCTATGTTTTGTATACAAGATTTAATAATATTTATGCTACAACAATTTCAAGCAATTCTTATATTTCAGGAGATACTTTTAAATTTTTTTCGTGCAGTTTCTTCTGAGAAGGAAGGCCTAGCTCACAATTAAGGGCTATTGTCCACCAGTCCAGACATTTCCAATAAAGATCCCTTCTCTTGTCTGATAAATAGAACTTTTATTACTCAGGAGACGATGACATTTATTGGAGAAATCATTTGTTAGCCATAATGTCCATTAATAGTTTCTCAATGTTTGTTGTGCCTGTCTTCAAGGTTGTTGCTATGGTAATTACATTTCATCCAGTTTTTGTATTTTATGCAATGACGTAACGATGTGTTCAGGTAAATTCAATTAATCATGCGAGAGATCGATATGGTACCTTAAAATAGAAGTGAATTGTTAATTTCCCTTTTTCACAATTTTACTGGTGCGTTTGTAAGAATGGCTCTTTGTCATTGACCAATTTATACTGAAAAATCATTTAATTCTATTATAATGCAAAACTGGAACCATCCCTGCTCAAATTCAGGGGGAGAAAACTCATCCCAGCAATCAAAGAATCCCATGCTTTATTTTTAATTTATTGCTTGACCCTTAAATAAATAGACAAACAATATTAATTAATACAGGTCAGATATAAGGTACTGTTCCAATATTTGACAAGGGATAACATATCTTCACGACAAAGATATTGGTCTTTTCTACCCAGGGGAAATTTCTATGTTATCTCCGAATGACAAATCCCTCCTGAAAGATCCAGGTGACAGAGGTGTAGATAACGGTCACTTCCAAAAGGGGGCACTTGTCCAAGCACCCGTCAACTTCTTGCTCAAAGGTTAAAACTAATGGGCCTAAAAACTGTGTAAAATGCTAAAAAACATAACTGATCCATTCTGTCATATTTTCATAAAATTAATTGTTTGAATAAACTTTTGAGTGCAAGGACATGTCTTTTTTCAAAAGCAATCGAAAAAAATACATTGCAGATTTAATTTTGTTATCTGAATTGACAAATTGTGCAGAAGTGGGTCTTGGCTCAAGTAAAGCAAACTTTTAATTCAATCCACGAACTAAAAAAAAAGTTCTGAGTCTCACTATTCAACAAAAAACCAACAACTCAAAGATTGCCTAGCGGAAGGTGACACAGTGCTCCAAGTGACTCACTTTGATCGAGAGACTTCCTCCCTTTTAGATGTGGGTTTAAATGACTTTACCAAAATTTATTTTACCAATAAGGACACTTCTTAAATCAACATTATTAAGCTGCTTCGTTACTTATAAAGTTTTTTATCAAAATCATTACCAAGAACTCTATCCAATAGACCAGGCAGAATCTGCATGATTTCTTGCAAATAATCATTATGCGTCAGCCAACAATGTATTAGGTTCTATGAATTAATGCTTTATTTAGATTCACAGCTTTGTATTTTGAGAGTATTGTTTTCTTAGCTTTATCAATGTTAGTCTCATACATCTTATTAATAGTAAAAACAAAACTCGAAAAGTGTAACAATTCTATTCCACTGTTTAAATCATACTCTCAAAGTTTGCTTGATTTTGTATCAATAGCCATTTTAAAGGTCTCTGGGAAGTATTTGCTTATTATACTGCAGGAAAACCGCCTATCGCAAACTCTCTCTTTATACGACTGTGATTCAGTGAATTTTAATTTTGTTTATGTATATTTACAGCCAAAGCCTCTTTTGTACTGATGCTTGGAGGAAAACTAGCAAAGACGATTTTTCCACGAAGATTACAGAGATGATTAATCGAATCTAAAAGGGAAATTCTGCAAACCACCCGCCTCGATTCTGATTTAATCTACACCTCATAACAAACATGCATTGAAAAGTGAGAGAAAGTCTTGAACTCTGTTTTTTCAATGGATTTATTTTTTGAAAACTGTGTAATTTTTAGACATAAATATACAGATGAGGAGACAAGCTGATTTAATGAAAACATTAAGAGCATGTGTTTCCTTAGAATTTATGCAACAGGTTTAGATAGTTTTTTCTGCACTTTGTCTGAATGTCAATGTGTTGTGCACAATTTTATGTGTCACAATGTCAATGTAATCCTTAAGATTTTAGTAAAGAAAAACCTTAATCAAAAAATGATTTTATTGTATTGTTTTTTTATCAAATATTAAAATGCATACAACTTTAAATATTTTTTTAACACTGAATCTTTTTGCATTTTGCTGATTTTGGAGGGAAAACCTGAACTTGTTCAATAAATCCTTTACTGGGACGCATGGATTGAGATTGCCCTTGTCCTAAATCAATCTATTTAACCAAAAAAACCTGACACCTAGCAATGCCTAAAAAACAAACTGAAACATCCCCTTTCTAGCCAACAAGTAAACCCGGCAAGGTTTTGCATAAAAGGTAGTCCATGTTATGAGAGAGACTTTTATGTGTTTTGCTGTAATCCCATCTTACGGTACGCTGGCCTTTATGTTGGCATCTTGCCCAGCGTAGTAAGATGTATCGTGAATTTGACCTTTTAAGGGGTTCTTCCTCTACACATTGTACGCACTATATACATATGGATATACATGATACGTGAAGTGTTTATCTAGATATTGAAATGGATATGTTAAGAGTGAAAGTGGAAACATTTTAGCACCTGCAAGTTGAAGTTTTTTAGCATCACTATGCAAGAGTAATTTGAGAATAATAAAAAGTTTGTCAACCTCTTTGCTATTATTTTATTCTTTTTGCCTCATCTCACAAAAAAAAAGAAAAAAAGAAAAAGAAAAGACTCTTTTTCATTCCTCGATATCACCTTCCATTACTTGAAATTTCTATGAGTGTTTTCTTCATGCAGTTTAATTAATTCAATTAATATTTCTACCTTTTATTAAATTTTAAAATGAACTTTAGATTTGTTTTCCTAATTGGGTTGAAAATATTATTCAAATGACATGCAGTTTGAGTTTAAAAAAATTATTTAACATTAAAAAAATATATACTTCTCTAACATTTTATGATTCACATATTTCTCATCAAGTGTATATAGTATTCTATATATAAATAATTTGTAAATGGCAATTTTATTAATTTTTTTTTCTCATACTTGTCAATTAAGCTACTCTGCATGTAGATGACTAGTTTGACTACTCATTAACAGGTTATGGACAGGTGTCACAGGTTAATCTACCTAGCAATTACCAACAGCAGGTACATCAAGTAGGTATTGTTCTGCTGCCAAAACATCAAGTAGGTGTGAATATACATTTCATCAAATATTCAAACTCTATCTTTGGTAAGTAAAAATAAAAGAAAATGTTATAAACAATAAAAAGAACAACACCTTTGAAAAATCTTCGAAAGATCAATATCTTCTCAATAAAATCATAAAACATGATTATGCACAGAAAGTTGCAAAATTTTGTCCCTTGGGTATGAAAAAATAGCTTGTAATATTTCTCTTTATGGATTATCAAAGAGTTCCGCCCATCAAATTAATATCTGTATATCTTTTCTTTTATCTTGTAATCCATTACATAATACTGAAAGAACAGCCAAAATACTTCAAAAGATTATCTCTTTGTATAGAGATTTGGGCCTTTCTTCCTGTTTATATTATCTATTGTATATTATAACACCTTCATTGAAATTAACAATAAAATTAAACCAAGTCTGTCAATGAAACCGGCGTCATCAAAGGGATAATTAAAATCGACACCTTTTGTCAACAGACGCGTAGCTTTGGACCCAATTAATTATCCATCGGGAGAGAAGTTAAGTTTATAAGAAAAGAGATATTCCAAAACTAACATAAGATTCATCAATTTTACATTTCGATCATGCTTTTATGGCTTTATAATGCCATACGAGAAAAACTAAACATGTCGAAATTAGTCACAACCCACAAAGCAAGTGCAAACACATGCACGGCATGCATGGAATCAATAATTCAGGTACGAAACAACGATGATTCTGGCAATATTGTAACATATATAAATACATCAATTATTTAATCTTATTTTAAATATTTTATAAGTTAATAAATTAGAAAATATGACTATATTCTGTTAGTAGTAAATGTAAAATTTTCCCGTCTGTGACGTCACTCCCTGTTTACTCACCTGTGATTAGTCGTGTCGCTGTTTGGTATACCTGTACTTTCGACAGTTTTAATAATTTAATTAACAGAATAATAAAATTTATACATACCTTATTTTGTTAAAAAATCCTCTTCAATATGGTTAAAAGTAAAAATTGTTCACAAATGTAAAAATCCAAACACAGGTAAAAATCCACGGGGAACAACACAAGCGGCGCTATCAGGTCGCCATATTCTTGTCAATAGTAGCGGAGTGATTTACAGCCATTGACACCATAGAAAGAAGTCCTATACGATTAGGTTGTGATAAGGTTTACCGATCCGCCAGGTGTAAAAAATATAGTTCCAAATCGAAATATGTGTATTATCTCTACAGACACTATATTACTTGTGCAGAATATTTTCATTTGATTCTGTTTTGTTTTAAATGAAAGTACATACTTTTTGAAGCCTTAATTGATAATTAAAATGTTTAATTGAAAATGAATTGAAAACCCATCCTTTTATTATTGAGACTAAAATATATTTGACAAGGTACATTTGTCTCTCCACACTAATGATTATAATTTGAAAATAAATAGATTAAAATTCTAAGAAATGGAAAATAAAATTGTCAACTTAAATTCTCATATAAGTAAATCCGTCTTTACTTAGTTGTTTCTGTATTATTTAAATTCACATGAATGGACATTTAGGGGAACTTAACACCACTGAATACCCAAAAATAAAGTTGGACTTTTTTAAAATCATTTCTTCTATATTTTGTCGATTTTGGATTTAAATAAAATTGACAGTTTGCAGTAGGAAGATGGTGGGTTATTAAATAGTAAAAACTGATTATGTTCGTGGAATTGCTCTTTAAAATATTAAGTCTACAAATATACTATCTTGAGAATACACCCCCACCCCCCAGTGAAAAAAGATAGGCTTACACAAGAAATTCACAATTTATGGAATTTATTTGGTTTGTTTTTTCAACTCAGATGTCCAGATCTGTCCACACTGCTCAGTGACTCTGAGTGCCGAGTACTAGTATACACGGAAATCATTAATCATGAATACAGAACTAAAGAAAACAGAGAATAATGCCTCCATCCAAGTCCCAGAATTGAACACCGAGTATTGAATGATTAGAGATGATTAAAAAATGTTTTGTGTATCAGATTTGAAGAGAGATGGCTATGCACATCCCAAATAAAGAGTTTATCCAAATGATGCAGGTCTCTTCCAATCTTCAAAACTTTTTAACCTAAGGGATTCTGTCCATATTTTTGAAGAAATCAAACACCCTTTCATATTTTCAGATTAAAAATAATATCTACAAATTACAAATAATCTGAGAAATTGAAATTAATTATATGAAATATAACTTATTAGAGTTTTCCCACTGAGTTTATGTTTATTTCAAATGAAATTAGTACTGAAAAAAGTTTAGGGGTTTCGATAACGTACATGGTAATACTTACCGGGGAATACAAGTTCTAAAGAATCGATACATTGAAAGTGAAAATATTCATTTAAAATTATCGGAATTTGATTACTACATGTACTATGTGAACCTAATCGTCACTAGTTAATACACCACGGGGAGTAACTCATTCTGACAATTTTATTAATGCCAACCAGGACAACGGGAGGTAACTTCACTTTTACAACAATAAAGATAAGACCAATTTTCTTGGTTGAAGAGAGAAAATTTTATTAATTCGATTGCAAAAAGAAAAGAACACATCTAAATTTAATTGAAAAGATCATCGCTATTTTGAAGATATAATTAGAATTATTTTTATAACATATATTTTTTTGTTTTTTAAAGTATATAACAAAAAGCACAATAATGTGCATTGTGATAAAAACGCGGGAAAATGTTCAAGCTTGACAAAGCATAAAATTAAACATATAAAACCATTTAAAGAGATGGCAGAAAATATACAATAAAATATATCACAACATAATAATTTACATATAAAAATTAATTTAATTTAAAACCGGCACACATATTTTTTAATTTTCCATTTTGTTTAAGTTTTAGAGGTATATATAAGCCCGGCTAGCTCAGTCGGTAGAGCACGAGACTCTTAATCTCGGGGTCGTGGGTTCGAGCCCCACGTTGGGCGAATTCTTTTGATATTTTTGCATTTATACAGACCAGAAAATGAGAATCGAACAATTTGACAAAACCTTTTTCGTAACATTTTTTGAAACTTAATTAAAAAAACAGCATCATTTTGTTTAATAATGAAGAACTATTGCATTCCCTTTTCAAACTTTCAGAAATCATTTTTTCACACTACATATTGCAGCCCCCCCCGAAAAAAAATGAAATGTGTAAGTTGTTTTCAGTGTATTATTTCAAGGTGTTACAATAATACTTACAGGAAAGCTGACTAGAATACACAAACAATTAGATTTTTCTTACAACACTCGATTCCCACATCTCCCATCTCGTGAAAATTTGTCTGAAGCGGTCCAGGTGAGCTAAAAATATAATTTGAAGAAAATATAATATTTTCTACATCCTTAAATGAAGGCATTCAATCCCAATATGATATTAGCTACAATGCATGAGATTATTAATAAATTGACTTACATTTTGAAGTTGTAACAGTTCTTCTCGCGATTTGATGAGACGTTAAGTGTCTTCGAAATCATGGAAGATGTACCTTAAATTTTTCTCTGCATGTGTAAACACCCCTGAATAGGAGTAGACCTTGAAGAACACATTAAATTATAGCAATATTTCAATATTCATCTTCATTGTTCTTACCAGATTTCTTCCATGTCAGCTAAACAGACCCCTCTCACGAATAGTGGTTGGACCTTCTGTAACTCGACACTGTGTTTGGTTGGAATCAAGGTCAGAGTTTATACTGGCCGATACATCCATCGTATCCACCATGACAGCAGCCGAGAAGAGTTACATAACTCTTAAACATTTTTATAAATTTCTGTCACATAATTTTGCCGCAAAGTTCTGAACTCTATATAAGACAATATCACTCAAAACTGTTCAAGTTTATCAAAGCTAAAAGTTTCCCAACATTGCACCCGCTGTGTTGGCGGAAGCATTGCATATTGATGCTAAACGAGATATGATGAGGTGTCAGTTGATTACACCACACATTAGTGGCACAGACTACAGTCGAAATGTATTCTATATTTTGTAAATGGTCAATATACACATGTAACAGTTAATTATCATATCAGTACACTGATATTAAATTGTCCGTTTCTTGAAAAAAAAATGTAAGTATATTCTCTCAGTCTTGCAAATTTAACTAAAAAGAACCCTTACTAGCTGCTTACAATTAAGTAGTTCATACAATCGGTGTTGTCTTTGCCTATTCTCTATAATGCAGTTTGTCGACTCTCATATGGACATGTTGAAGAATATCTGAGTATTCATAAAATCAGAATGAACCCAATGAAAACGAAACTGTCCACAACTCCGTACATATAGATGACGTTTTTCGTCGTTGATTCCGATTTGATCACCTGTCTCCTTAATGTACGTATATGTAGTTAATTCCTCCTCATGGTAAATAATGTGAAAAAATTCTGCAAACCTTTAGCTCTTCAGAATTTTTGGTCATACTGAATATTCTTCTAGTTAGCTTTATGTCCCCTCTCATAACTGGTATACTGTTATGTTGTAAATTTTGAATTTACCGGGTGGCAGTAAATACAAAATTTACAAGTTAAATTTTGTATTTACTGCCACCCGGTAAATTATACACACACTGCGTGGCGGGAAAAAGGACAGAGTTAGGTCAACACATCTATCATATAACTAATGGCGACAGTGCAATTGACCAGAAGCATAGTTTTTACCGTGATTTTCCAAAATTCCTCAACGATGCAATAGACACCTGCTGTACTGATGATTATTTTGCATAAAGCTAAGCGATTTTTGTTTATTTTTGTATTTTGGTGTAAATTGAATAATGATAAATACTAATTGGCGCTGTGGAGTTTTCTTTGAACGAAATGTAAAAGCTTTTGTTACACAAAAAGCTTTTTTTTATTTTCAGAGGGAGTGGGATCTTCTCTTGAAAAGAATTTAGTCGTATTCTGTATAAATGTTATACTTTTTCTTGATAAAGAACAGATCATGTAGATATAGCGGCTTTATTTCTATAGGTCCTCAAAATATTCGATTCTTTTACTTTGATTTGAAAGGGGTGATTTAAAATTACTTTTAAGTACATTAAAATAATATATAAGAAAGGAAAGGTTGACTAAACAGAAAAAAAACACTGAGAGAGAGAGAGAGAGAGAGGTGCTCGACTCTGTCATATGATAACCATAATCTTTTTGACAGATAAGTTGGATCATTTTTCATCAGAATGTTGCTCTTTTTAAAAACATTGAGGTATTATTCAATAAATTCAGTACTATTGCGGCCGAGTTGTGTCAAGAGATCTAGAGATGCTAATTATGACTTATCTTGAATATTCTTTGTCAGAGCACAAGGATTAATATGGGAACTCTGAATAATCAAGATCAGAGCTCGGACCAAATTATTTTGATCGCATTACTATCCCATTATCTGTTATAGGCCCATATAATATTAACTGAAAATTAGCAGAAAATACAAATAAACAAAATTTAAAAATGTATGAAGCACAATATTTATTTCATCCATATAACAATTTTGCACACAAAATTGTAAACATGTATAAGTATAAAAAAAAAATTGTGGCAATAAAAATCGATTTGAAGGAAACTCAATATCTATGATAAAAAAATAAAAATTTGGGCTGAGCTAAATGATTAATATAATGCCAACATTAAAAAAAATCTAAATCTTGCTGTAAAATTATACAAGGTTAAAACATAATGTACAGGTAAGTATACTTCCATACGCACTGAAACAATACCAAATATTCAGGGAAGTTTAATGTTTCATAATTACAAAATAATATTATATGAACCCTGCGTACCAGTCTGTACCCTTGGAGCAAGAAGGTTGGAAAAGAGAGAAAACAAAAAACAAAATATGAATTTCTTGGCAAATGGAAAATAAATTCAGCATTCGACCAAGCCTTGAACATATTGATTGTTCAAACAGGCGCGTTTTCCCCCCCCCCCCCCCGAAATAGAATTTTTTGGTTTGGACCAAATTCTTTTCTAAAAATAGACTGTAATTTTTTTCAGGTAAGTTGGCTGCCCGTTTTCACAAATGATAATCCTTGCCTGTCAAATATTCAATAAGCTCTCGAAATAAGACCAAAAGTTATGCAACAATGTACATGTACACAATTAACAAATGGTACTAGTCTTATGGATAACAAACACACACACACACACCCTCTCAAACACAAAACACGCACATATACATACAAAAACCGTCATTTGTATTGCAAGGGGGATGAATGTACAAGATGTCGATGAGTGTAGCAGTATACATGTATTCCACTGTTTCAATGACGATGCCCTATCCCTTACAGCAGAGACATATAAAACCAAGGTTTTATATGTCTCTGCTTAGAGTTTTACCAGTTACATGTATTTTTTTAAAACTGGAAGCTTAAACTTCTTGGTTGAAATTTATATATGATATAAAATTTTAAAAATCCATGCATTTTACTTCAAATAAACAATTTAAAATATGGTCTCAAAATCTACTGCTTGTCCCAAGCATATTGTTACATGTACTTAAAAGTGTGGACAAGCAAACATTCTATAAACTTTCTACATATAGATGCATATATACACTACTATATTTACAGCATGCAAATAAAAGTAGTTAGGGTCTTAATAAGGATGATCTTCATGGATTTCCAACATTGTAAAATCTTAAATGTCGCATTATTATATGATAAATGATTACAATTTGGTTGAGAGGTCGGTATCATTATGTGGCGCGTAACCATTTGTAACCTCTTTCTTTTCTGACAGATCTATTTGTGAAATTTCTATGGACATGTTATGATTTCCTTCGTGTTGTAGCTTCTCATCCTGGGTTTTACAGAACTGTGCAATAAATTCCTCCTGAAAATTTGTTAAAAAAAAGAAAGAAAAGTTAAAATATATATTATTTTTGCTGCACTCTAAAAAGTACGGAAACTTGTAGTTTCACTATCGCGTCATGCTCCATCGAGGTTTGGATAGATTGATGACGATCTGGATCGATGATGGTGTGGTGATGAAGAAATAAGCGATCTGGGGATAACACGATGACAATGATACGTTGTCAGGGCAATGCCATATCGAGGATTTGATAGCAAGATGAAGCGAAAGCGCGATATCGATGACGATGAAACGATTTCAATATCGCGCCTTCATGCTATCGTACCATCGTCATCGCATGTCGCCACATCGCGCCATCAATGCTCGATAGTGAACTACGTGGCCCCATCCAGATTCCAGACAAAATGTCTAATCCTCTCCCCTTCTGGAGAAAGCTAAATAATTTCTAGGATAAGTACTGCATTCTACATGAACCTGTTCAATTTTCATTTAAAAAAATAATGATAATAATAATTCGGAAACAAAATATTTCAATATATTCTTCGTAGAAATATTTCTTCAGATGCAAAAGATTATGATCAAATACTTACATCACCATGCCTAACTCCACATCTCATTTTACGACGGAAAGACTCGGGTAAAAATGGCATAAATACATCAAAAAAGGGACAGATAACTCTAGGATCTATTTGTGACATTCTTTTGTGACCGCCTGAAAATAGACAAAAAAAAACGTTATGTCGTTATAATTGAAACTAATTGAAATCGAACATTTCACGGCTCCTACAAGTCTACACGATATATGGGCAACGGAAATAAAATGTTGATCTACCGATAAATAAAGTAAGTTAAAAGAAATTTTAGTAATCCATACGCATTGTTTGGGAACATGAACGTCCGGACTAATGAGACTTAACTGTATCTAAAGGCCAACGATGATGGAAAAGGGGAGGGGGTGTGAATGAAATTTAGTCAAACCTGTTATAAGACTGACAATGCTGCCAACAAAAAGTACAGTTATCACCGCTAGTCCTGTGTACCATATATATGACATCCGGTAAAGCAGAAAGTAGTCCCTGCCAATACAAAATAGGACACATTTTCATATTAAAAAATAATATCATAACACCCAAGTACTTTATAAAATTTACAGTGCTAAGAATCATTGTTTTGTAGTTACGTTTTCTAGTATTTAAAAGATAAAATATTTCAAAACTTTTGAATGAGATTGAAAGAAATATTTTGAGGTGGTGGGGGTCCAAATACTAGTAATCTTACTCTGGTGGTTTTACCACTGCCGGGTTGGTGCTGGCAAGCACAGCGGAAGTGGTTGGGGCGAGAGTGGTGGCCACTCCCCTTAACGCATTGATGGCTGTCATGTTGCATCCTGCGGTTGTCAGAGGAGACTTAGGGGTAACCACCACATTATTCAGAGAAGTTCCGAGACCAATCCACGCCACAAATGCCAGAGATGTCAAAATACCTACGGTTCCTCCCTATTCTCAATATATTGTACGTAAGAAATTAATTATCATACTTGCAACTTCGTATTCGTGTAAAAACAAAGTAAGGTCAACGAAATAAAAAAAGGTACTAAATTGTTCAAATGGAAAAGGCTGAATATTTTCCAAACGGTCCATCAAACTAATATTAAATTTAAAAAGGCACATGCATTTTTCAAAATTATCTTTTTAAAAATACCTTATTTTTCGATTTTCAAAACAGATAAACTGCTAAAGATTAACATGATTTTCTACTTTATTATCATCGCAATAATATTTCCCTCAACAAATTTTAGCATCCTTCTATAACGTGAAATTTCGGGGATGTCGCCAGTGTGTTAAATATTCAGAGTTGTTCCATTAAAGTATAATTTCATACCCATGCGTTTCCCCAAGGGCACAACATTCCGAAGGTAAACAAACCCAGAAGTGGGCCACCAAGTATACCGAACAGGACGTAGGCCAACTGTACAAAGAAAACCAAATATTTAATAACTCCCATATTTAGAAAAAAAAAATGCAAAGTTCAGTCAGTTTTTATATCATTTCTTTTATATACCTAACAAAATGGTATTTTTTATTGGCTTCAAATAAAAAAAAAAGCAACCTGTTTTTAAAGATTCATAAGAAAAGAGTATACATATACAAGTGATTACCAGTAGTCAGCGATATAAGATTCTAAAACATGTAGGATTTGATATTTTTTTTTTTTATTTGGTTACTGTTTTTTGTAAAATTTTAATATCAGCTCATCGGTGCCATATGCTGAATGCACAAAAATCGAACAAATGTATTTGTTTTTGAGCAAGCATTGCAATTATACCGACTAGCTAACAACATTCATATTTATTATAATGTTTAGCTAGGATTTAAAATTTCATTTATAGTTTAAATAGATATTTTTTTATTTACGTGAAGAGTACATAAATTCTGCTCTTTTGGCAAAATATTCATGCTGAATCAGTTTTCAAATAATCTAAAAATCACCTTTCAAGTTCATGCGCAAAAGATTACATGCAAAACGTACTGGGTACGTTCAGAATTCAAATAAATCTACATTTACATGACTTTTAAATTTATGAAAGCTTGCTTTGTAAAAAGTAAAGTACATGTACTTTATAACTGCCAGTTCCCCACAAATATTTCTAGTGTATAGTGAATGTACTTAATTTAATGTAAACCGTGTATTCGAATCTTGCAGAGAGAAAGATAAACTCACTTAAAAATTAATTCTCGTACATTGACATAAAAATGTTAAAAAAGAAAATTAAGAATTACCTGTAGAATAGCACCAAGCTCTGAGACGAAATACGCTAACGCCAGACAAACTAGACCACAACCCACCACTGTGGAACATTAAAATATCCAAGTCAATATAGCTATTTATCGCATGTTATTCAGAAAAAAATGGAATAAAAATTATTTAAAAAATAGCACAATTGAATAAAACTAATACATGCATACAATAAATATTTTCATTCAATGGCCTAAATATATGATTATTATAAAATAAAATTAAGATGGTTTACCTGTAGCTTTGGAAAATAAGGTAGCTGCACGACCCGAGATTTTCTTACAAAAATATGGCTTAACAAAATCCTCAAGTAGGACAGCGGCCACGGCATTGAGTCCAGATGAAATAGTACTATAGAGAACGCAAATTCAGGTATACAAGAAAAATTGCAGGATTTTTCTCTTCAGAAACTGTCATATGAATTTACAACGACAAAATAATACCTTAAGCTTCCGCTGAAGACACACGACAAGACTAATCCTGGCAATCCATGCAAATGGCCCAACAAATCCATAGTAAAGAGAGGAATCAACTTTGAAAAAAGAAAACAAAAATTCTTATTAATTCTAAATCAACACAGAATACTATGATTCTGGAAATGACCAAGAAGTTCACTACAAGTGTACTCAACTAAAGGGTCGATGGCGCAATTAGGCAATGATGATGAAGCAATGGCGCGATAACGATGATGTGACGGCGCGATGATACAATGACGATAGTGTGATAGCACTTTTGAGCTATAGTGAACATCGCTTCATCGTCATCGTATTATCTAGCTGCAGATCTGTAGCGTTATTGTTTTATATATATGTCTTTGACCATAACGGTCAGAGACAAAATTATAAAACCATAACGCTACAGATCTGCAGCTACGTTTTATCGTGTCATCCCTATTGAACCATCGCGCTTTCGCTTCATAGAGCCATCGCATCAATATCAAATTGTCGCGCCTTAGCATTATTGTCATCGTGTTATCGCACCATCGCTTCATCGTCATCGCACTATCATGTCAACGCCCTATCGACCCAAACCTCGATTTTACGATGAAGCGATAGTGAAATACATGGGTCTATCCGGATTCCAAGGTATACATAGCTTAATTTATTAAATAATATCAATCCACTTACTTGGTCAGTTTTTTTGATAACTCCAATACTGACGGGATCACATGTGGAATAAAATGCATACATAACGACCCCAACAGAACACACAAGAGACAGGATGATAAACATGCCGGGAAAGTTCAGCCATATTGCTCTGAAACGTAAAAGTCGAAGAACTAATAGAAGTGAGAAACGCGATTCTAGATTGACAGATGTAGTGTTTTTTGTACAAACATATTTTTTAATTTTTTTTGTTTTTATACGTTTTTCGTGTTTTAATGTGAGTTTGCCAGACGGTTATACCCTTCAGTATCAACATTTTATATTCGATCTGGAACTGCAACATTTGCCAACGCCATCTTATCAGGAAGTAAAACAACGAATCATTCACAAAAAGGTCGACCATCATCTAATTCACATATGCCCTATCTCCTTCACTTTGCAAACTCAATCCACCTAACTTTGTGGGAGAGGAAGTGCGGACCAACAAAGAAATTGCTCTGACTAGACAATGGACCAAGGCGAGGAGAGACACAATGATGTTGGCCAACAATGCCAACTAATCACTGAATGAGATAACTGATGAAAAATGATCATCATGACATGGAACCAAAAGAACTTTTGGTAATAGGTTAGAAAATGGAACTGTCTTGCCAAAGATAACAATTAGTCAATCAATATAAAAAAAAGAGACAAGCAGATAAGAAAGTTAAAGTTAATGCAAGGTAACTTAGGTATTTCTTTTTTGTCTCAAAAGAAGAGGAAGTTGATAAAATGTCCTCATTAATTCGGTCTCCCTGGCAATTTAAAAACCACAAGTACGCCAGTATGTGATTGGGAAAGGTATGCTAGAACACTATTTGTTCAAAAGTCGCCTTATGAAAACCACCATACACAGCTGTATTAATAGGTTTATATTCTACATATGAACATTGATCGAATACCCCGGTATCACAATGGACCTGCATGGGGTTCCATCAACTCCTCTGAAAATGGAATGGTTGAGGACAGAGAATTTATTAATTGAATGGAAAAGGCCCTAGATTCTAGGATGCTTGGTGTCTACTGCCATAGCAGTTCATCAGGCAACAGAGGTGATGGCAATATCAAGGCCGGATCGGTTTGGTTACACTGTACAGTGGCCAACACACAACTGAATTCAGGACCATTTTGCCATTTGTACTTCCCAGGACGACATATTTTAAATCTTAAATAAATTTTTGCAAGCCGGTTGTACGAGCGTCATACTAGTACAATGGCCTTCAGAACCCGGACATCACTGTACTCAAATTCTCATGAATTCAAATTGAATTTAAACAAAACCATCAAAAACTCTTTTTCATAACAAATTGGCTTTTTGATGTATTTTTCAATGCTGCAGTATTGTTCACGAACACGCACAAATAATAAAAAATTAAAGTTATTCATCAGATTGTAGTAAGATAAACTTTTAGAGCATATATTTTTGGCATATTGAAAAAGATGATTGATAGACGTGTATTAAAGAAGATGAGAAGTCTATTTATAGCTTACGTCCTGGCATGCTTCACTGATGGAACCGATATGGCGCGCTGAACCTGAGCTTGGTTGATTCCGTAAATCGCCATCCAAAAGAATCCACCACCTACGATTACATTCCACGTGGTGTGTCGTACTGAAGGGTCCGGATCAAATCTACAAAGACAGACAGACGGACGGATGTGTTTATTAGTTTTTTCTTCTTTTTAATATGGAACTAAACTGAAAACATATTTCTTATGCCAGTTGAAAGGCGCTTAAACAAGCTTAGATTGCAACCATATACATTACAATATTATTAGTTTTTTTAAAGGACAACCCCAGCATAAGAAAACGGATATAAAATTTCACGTTAATGTAGCAGAAACTGCTTGAAGTTTGAACACGTTTCAAATGCCTATAAGGTAGAAAATCACATGATTTCCGATACTGACTCAAAGAAGAGGATCCGTTGGTTTCTTTCGGCAATATCCCACGCCACATCCAGTCCGCCAAGCTTCATACTTCCGGAAATCAACAAGGCCAACATCCCAGCAAACATAACCAACATTTGGAATGAATCTGTCCACACCACGGCCTTCATCCCTCCCTACAACAGCGAAAACAGTTATCATACTTGGCAGAACAACGACCTAAAAAAAGTAGTTTCATATAATTTACAGAAAATAGCCAGAGGTTTTACGATTCTCGTTTAATTTTTAAAAATATAAATTTATTTCTCTGTCACTGCCAAGATGCAATGTAAAATCGGAGTTCAGATTTTTTGGTCTGCTTGTCTTCCTGCTTGGCTCTCCAACAAAACTTTAACTCTGGCCATAACTTCAGACAGGTTGAGCTATAGGGCTTTCTTGTTTCAAATGTGTATTTTTCTTCTGACTTTTTTTCGAATATCAAGATTTTTGACCTCATGACCTCGACTTACGATTATGATGCATACTGTTATAATTTTAACCTTGGGCATATTTTGAATGATTGGCTCTTGATCTTTCTTATTTCACAACCAATCATTGGATGCCAACATTTTTTACCCCATGATCATGACCTAGGACATTTACGTGTTAATGAAAAACTGTTACCTCGTTTTTGAGCTGCCATTGTGATACGGGGGCATAAGTGTTTCAAAAACACATATTTTTTACTTAATGCAAATTAAACCTAATGCACTTTAAAAGACTTACTAGGGTCGTGTAGAAAATACAGACGAGTCCGACCGCAATTATGGAACCCCATAATGACAATCCTGTCACTGAAATTAATATGAAAAAATATAGCATCGATTTTTTTTACTAGCTCAAAATTAAAACATGACCAATATCATTATGCGTATGCTTTTGGGATTCACTCACCTGCATTCAGGGCTAAGGATGGACCATACAGCACAACTGACATATAAAGCAACTGGAAAAGAATCATTGAAAGAAAAGTAAACAAGACTAATAATCATTGAGTATTATTTTTATGACATCTTAATACTGAAGTTCCGGAGTATAGTCTGAATTTTTCTTATATTTTCTTAAAGTGCACTTCCATCAGAATCGAATCTGTGACTTGCTCCTTAAACAGTGACCTATGAAAATATGAATTGGAAAATAATGACAAAAATTGCGATTGTCTTCAGCAACTGTATCATATATTTAGCTTACCATCCAAAGGAGGTAGATGATGGAACCAACCACGCGACAAATGTGGCCAAAGCGCAGTTCTATATACTGTAAAATTGAAAATAAAAATCCGACATATAAAATATATATACATTAATATACTTATATCGTACATATACTTACAAATAAAGCTGATTTTTTTGTTTCTTTGTTTTTGTTGTTTGTTTTTTAAGGTAAAAATATAACGTCCGAATTTTTTCACTTTCATTAATATACGCTATATGCTATCAATTTATATGTACAAATTGGAAAGTGATTTTAAACTTCGTACATGTACACTGAAAATCATAGCACATGATTGACACGTTCGTTAAAAATTGAAATTAACAAACGATTAATTAAATAATAATCATATGGTTACATTTGCAACTCTTTAATTATAGTTTATTGCTTTGTTTCCATTTGAATTCATACGAAATACATTGTTATGATATGTAAATGTTGGGGGAGGGGGTTTACACTGGAATTTCCATACTTTAGCAAAAAATGAAAATCCCAGTGTAAATTTATTACGCAAATTTATTAGCATCATATAGTGATACGCAGAAGAAGCAAAACCAGTTATATGCAGCAAAATTTTACAAAACCATTCAAATGAATAAATCTCGTGAGACTTTAACAATGGTTATCTGTATGAATTTTTCATGAATACTGAAATATTTTTAAATTGACTTAAGTTTGCAGATATAGGATTTCTGAGAAGAAAACGTGTCCTGTAAATTGAAATCTGTTACATTTCCATGTATTATAAAAAAATAAAGTCATACCAAAAATATTATACAAATGCTGTCTTCATTATAAAGCTATGCAACTCGCCTGCTATAGCATCATTAAACTCAAAGATAAATCTATTAAGATCGGTCAGACAATTTTATGCATACAGTATTTGAATTTCCATCTGCATATATCACTACATGCATGTTTTTCCATTCAAGGATGTAAAGTTTGTCAGTATACAATTTTAATATCTGCTAAATTTAGTAAATAATGCTACTTGACCTGCAAACGCGAGTAACTTTTGCTACTCGTTCTGCAAACGTGAATAAATTTTGCTATGCATTCTGCAAATACAAATAAATCTGCAAGCGTGAATAAATTTTGTAAATTTACTCATGTAAAAGGGCCATTTGCACCTAGTCTAACTAGGTTGTTATGTTTATTTTGGACGAAAAATACTAGTACTCGAATACAAATCTTGCTTATCTACGTTCACATGCGCCAAAATTCATCCGGGTACGGAATTCTAGATTGAGATCTTTTGCAAAAGTTTGGGAGATTTACTGATCTATGAAGGTCTAGCTACCGCATTTCCAAAAATTAGATCAAATCCTTCCGCATCGTACACATGTATACATAACTTTTGCAACAGTAAAGAGTATTACAGCTAGATTTTTTTTTTCAAAATGAAAATTCATCTCAACAATAGTGTTATAAAAAATTAATCCACATATGAATGGAAAATGCCTGGTCAAGGTGAATGTACCTGTTGTATTTATTTTGCTACCATATTATTCACCAGACACATCGATATTGGCGTAAAAAAATCCACTTTGAGATGATGTCTAAATAAAACAGTGATTCGTGTATTTAATAAAGCGACAAAATTTTAATCTACTGAATAAATATTGTATGAGTAGAGGGAAAAAATTAGACATATTCTTTAATGACATTTTAAGACTATGCATAAATTAATAAAAAATTATAAGAGGCCGTGTAGTTTACACGTACCGATTTGTAAGGATTCCCTTGAACAGTAAAAGAAGGGATTAATCATTTTTATAGACCTTGAATAATTGTGTCAATTATTTTTTCATACTTGGCATTGGCTAACAATTCATATTTTAAAATGGATAGACTTACGATTTAAGGAAAAAATTGAAGGGGGGATTGAGTAATAAAAGTTTGTACTTCTATTTGTCGCCCGCGTTGCGCAGTGGTTCAAGTGTCTTCTCTTGAATCGTGAAGTAAGGAGTTGACTGTTAATTACGTCGAGGGTTCAAATAAAATCCCACAAGGGGGCATGGAAAACAGTCGGTCGGATGAAACCATATAAACAAAGGTTCCATTTCCCAGTAGGTGCCGATACGAAAATACCTGTCTGCTCAATATTAATTTGCAGCCCTCCACCCGCAAATGGTGGCGTCTCCATATGAGTGAAAAATTCTCAAGTGGAACGTTTAAACAAAAGATAAATAAGCAAATAGACTTCTATGACATAACGTTTTGAGCACCTTTTGTCCTTTATCAATCTAGTTTTTTTGGATAAACTCACTAACATGTCACGCTCGCTTTGGTCCTATACATCTAAATGTTTTGTTGCAGTCTAATGTTCGTCAGATGAAAAGATCTAATATACTTATAAAATGCTCTTCTTTCTCATCTTGAGGGTTTGCAACAAAGTTGAAAATGGGAAAATATTTTGGCCCTCAAAACATTAAATGGGTGGTGGTGGCATACTTTCTGGTGAAAAAGGTTACTTTCTGGCAGAAAGGTAATGTTATTCGAAACATCAGGCACAGACAGGAAAAACTTTTTGTGGGGAATAACCCGTTTGTGACGCAGATAATGGCCCTAATCGTCGTGTCCCTAGCACTTTCATGACTTTCTCATCTTAAAGAGTTTGTTGTATATTAAGCAGTTGCACTGAGATGAATTTCCGAACAGTAGTGTACCGGTAATTCAAACACGTCTAGACGAGCTATCGGAGGAACAGTCTGGTGCATAAAAATGCAGGTGGTTTTCAACCCAAAGTGTACAAATAAACGTCTCTATTTTCTTCTAAAGTAAGTTGGGGTACATGTATGCAATCAGAGTGCATAAAATCTGAGAACGGTGGTAATTTATAGAACTATACCTGGTATTTCATATCATATTTGTTTGCTTTTGAGCCTCGAAAAAGGGTTTAGTTTTTCGGCTTGCTCTAGGTCTCGTGTGTCCTTTTAATAAGTCGGTATAAAATCTGCAGGAATATAACGCATGTGAGATGTACAGGTCAATCAGTATTCTTTATTTTCCCTAAAATGTAATGCAATGCAATACCTGATCGGTTAAAGATGGGTACATAGTGAATTCGTTCTTGAAATTATAATACATTGTAGCTTCTATAAAAGACTGTTATCTTTTTCGTACTAGGAGCAACCAACATTTTTCATACATTTTTTGATATTCAAAAAATACAGTTGAATACAAATATGACGAATTTCCAAGATATCTCAGAGTCCATCTTACATATATACAATGTACATGTATGTATTTACATGAACTAAGCGAGTTCGTTTATTTACTTTTCGTTGTTTTTTTTTCCAATGCAGCATGTTTACAAACACTTTACCAGGACTTTTGAATGGCTACTTTACATCCGGAAATACTCTATAACCGAGTACGTTATAAAAGAAGATTGCAAATTCATGTACATTGTATTTACTGAACAGGGTACAAGGGTTAGGGTTACAGTAAGTGTTAGGGTTAGTATTAGGGTTAGGGTAAGCTTAAAGGTTACGGTTAAAATAAGAGTACGGGTTAAGCTACAAGGGTTAGGGCCTAGGGTACCTTAGTATTAGGGACTTTAGGGTTACGGTAAGCTTGAGATTACGATTAAAATAAGAGTAAGGGTTAAGCACTTAAGCTTCGAGGATTAGGGCTAGGGTTACAGCGAGTTAGAGCTTGGGCTAGGGTAAGCATTAGGGTTAGGGTAAGGGTAAGCTTTGGGTTAGAATAAGAGTAAGGGTTAAGCTGTAAGGGTTAGGGTAAGAGTTAGGGTTAGCGTTTAGGATTAGAGTTATATAGGGCTATAAATTCTGACCAATCTGATGACCATATAAACTAATGCCCTATAAATTATCATTACTGGTTTTCAAATCGTGAGATGAGCATTTGCTAGTTTTGACATTTTATGGATAAATAAATAAATATTTTTCCGCACCCGATCGTGGAGTCCAAGTTCTACATGATTTTGGGTTCGTTGAAACAAAACAGCTTTTCTAGTCCATTCAACGGACTTTTAATATCAAAAGACCTTAAAGCAGGTAATACATAACTGTGCATGAAATGCCTTCCAATAGTTGCAGTCATTTGAACAAATGTTTCGACTATTACGACAAACATTGGGAGAGGGGGGGGGGGGGGCATCCATATAATTATTCAAAGGAAGCAAAAGGGTGGGGTGGGTGGGGATGGAGGTGTTCGGGAGACATGTATTTATGCAACCAGCAGGTTTGATGCAGGATGTCGGATAATACTTGATTGATCGAAAATAATGTAAATCTCTTCAATACATAGCACGTGAGTATCAGGACAAACATTTTGTATCTGATTCTTGAAAATCTATAATATATTGATAAAAAAAAAATGAAGTAATTTTAACTAAATGTTTTGAAAAGGGTGTTTTATTATTGAAATTAAACGTTCACGTTTCTTTTCTATACATGCAATACTACAGTAAAATCCTTCAGTGTTTATAATAAATAGATTGTCAGCCTTTGACATCCACCTGTGTCATTTAGGGGTAATATATGCCGACCTTACATGTACATACTAAAGGAGACGAGCAGGCGCGTAGCCAGCATGGAAATGATGTGTACGCAGAAAACTGTCGGGGGTCTGGGGGCTGCCCTGCGGCCCCCAGTGGGTCCAGGGCAAAGCCCGGGTGGGAGCCCAGGGGCAAAGCCCCCGGAAGCTCCTGGATTTTACGAAATTTTTCAGTCATTTTCTCGCAAAAGAAATCACGATAATATCACTTTTCTCGAGCAAACACTTTGCTATATAAGTTATACTGCTTCCATTGTTACTTTGGGAATAGAACGATAATTTATCAAATTAATTTACGCATATATAGGTATTGGAAAAAAGTTTCAAAGTGTATCAAGATAAAACAGAGTAGCAATTTCAATATCGTTATCATTGGAGTCGTTATCATTGGAGTTTAAATATTTCAAAATATAAACGGGGGTGTTGTTGTCTTTTGATTACCTTCATATTTGATGACTGAAACGATTCGAGAATGCTTCAATTATAATATAATTCATTAAATTGGTAACATCAGTAAAAGAAGCTATATTATTATTTATTTTGTTCACCATAATTTAAATTGTCTACCGACATTTATTCATTACCTCTATGGAAATTAAAAATCTTGGATAGTCGTCCAAGACCTTTGTAACTTTTTTCTTTCGATCAAAGTCCCTTAGATCGCTTTCCTTATCAAATATTTGTCCGGATAATCATGATTACGCGGATTAACAGTTGAACAGTTTGGTTCAACATTTTTTTTCTCAAGGATGTTGAAAGATGTTTTTGGAATTGATTTTATAAAGGACTAAATTTGAATGTGCAGACATGCTGAAAAAAAATTGAATCGAAACAATAAGACGCAAAATACTTTGAAACATGGGTAGTGCCTCTTTTTCTCTTTCTATTTCTTTTTTTCCTTCTTTTCTGTTATCCCTCTTTCTTTCTTTCTTTTTTTTTGGAAAATGATGTGTACGCACTTGCGTACTTGCGTATAGGCAGCTACGCGCCTGACGAGTGTGTTTTAGGGTTGTTTATTTATTACTTACACATTTTATTCTTTTGAACGACTCCGCACAGCTCATGTAAGTATATAAATATTGTGAAATAAGGATTGTCTATGAAAGAAAGGTGTTTGACACAGAATTCGCGTAAGCACACGTGTCTGTCCAATAATGAGTCTAAGAAAATTCAAAGGATATATATAATGGTTATCACCAGTTCACGTATGAATTAATGAATAAAAAATAAATTTGATTTGGGTGAATCGTTGATTAACATATGTTAATTGTGAGTATAAATATAACCCACCATTCATCTCTGTCTAAGACGACAAACTAATATACGACAAGATTATACATAGAAACGTGGAAAATACACTGGAAAACAATATTGCTAATTTAATGGCATTTTAGATTTGTTTTAAAATAAAACCTAATTTTATAAAGTTGAAAAAGGAGAAAATAAATATTTTCACGAAAATGCCAAGACATATAAGTTTTATTACATATGGCCTTGTTAAATGTGCCTTTTGAAAAAGATGCCACTTAAATGTATAAGGCCATTGGACCAAAATTCTGAGGTGAATATATATTGAAAAGGGTACCAAATAAAGAAGCAGATAAGTTACCTGAAATACACTGGTTATTTCCAGCTGATAGAAGACGGGTACAAAGATGTGGGCGGTTCCTGCGGCTGAGATGATGAACCCGATGGAAATCCACCAGTACATAGTATTATTGGTGTACACCTCGGCCGGGGTACCCAATAGGGTGATGGCGGATATGAAACTAGACAAGAGAGATAATGCCACAGGAAAGGTCTGCATCGATCGTCCAGCCAAAAGAAACTCTTTTTCATCCGTCTTTTTCCTGTCTTTGATGGCATAGTATAATCCAATAGACGCCGAAACCAACAGAGTTAAACCAAAAACTACGTAATCCACAATATCAAACGTCACTTGTTCACGTTGCTCAAAAATATATTCGTAATCTCTTTCCATTTTTGGTAAATTTCAGTGAATTCCTTCAAAAATCTATCTGTAAGAAAGCATAAAATTTCTTATAGCCGTGCGTATGCGAGTGAGCAAAAAGATGTCAAATCGCACCGTTTACCTTTGAAGAATGAATTAGGGGATTTTCCGCAAAAATCGGTCAAGCAAAACGACTGGAGCAAAATTTGACAGTCAATAACGTGTTTGTCACACACCCAAAGCTCTGTCAGGGACAAAATAAACAGAAATGACGGTCAATAGTTGAGAAACCCCGTTAAAATGTTGTTAGTCGCGTCGAAAAGTACAAATGCATACCTGTGTAAATAATATTAAAAGCCTTCACCTTTCCTTAGGTATCCTCAGGATAGATATTTCAATACCACGATAATAAATCATGTTTTCCTAATTGATGGGATAAGAAAGATGTATAGGCACTCATCATTGACATCTAATGGACAAATGGACACTTCTTTCCCACTTCAATATATTTGCCTATGTTTTCAAGCTGATTTAAAGGCATATAAAAACTAAAATGCTACAATTTGGTAAGTACGCCTTCAAAAAAATGACATTTGTCATACGTCTTGCAAATTAGGGATAGTTTTAAATATGGTTTATCATTATGACTGTGAGAAAATTGTAATAATGTAAAAATTAATTAAAACACAGGAGCGTATTTTAATTAGTCAAGGGCCAAGACCAAAAACTGAGAACAGACCTAAGTCAAAATTTCAGTTATAACTTTTGAAATTAATTCTAATATTAATAATAATAACAACCATGCTTTCACAAAGACATGTACTTCGTAATACTACAAACTCGCCCCTTTTAAACCATTTTTTGTTACTACCTAAATTTTAATTTAGATTTTAGTCTATACTTGGGACCAGGATAATTTTTTTTTTATCAGAACACATTAATTGAAAAAGGCTTATTTTAATTGATGACATATCCTCAAAATATGAGTTTGATTTATTTGATAATAAATGTCTACACTGAGCACGGTATTCTTAATGTATAAATTTGATCGATCGTTATTTTTTATTTTTTTCTCTCTTGTTTTACACATGAAAAGTTTTATTGATATTTATGACAAATACTTGGCTCGATTGCATATCTTATAATTTTGTTTACATTTGAACCCTTCTCATAAATTCAGTTATCAGTATTACTTAGAAATCTCTTGTCAAAGATAACATTGTGAAATAAACAAATTTATAGCATCCTAATCTTTATATGCACATATTTTACTCCTTATCTGGGTAATTAATACTTGAATTTCGTTCCTTAAGTAGTATTGGGGGGGGGGGCACTGAGTTCCCCCCTTTTCACACTTTTTTCCAAACATAACCTTTAACTTTAAAAAAAATTTGAATGGACCCCCCCCCCCCATTTTTGTTTCGTTGTAGCATAGTTATGGTAAAGTATTAATAAATTTAAAATCTATTGTGAAAAAAAGTTGGAACATTTCCCCCCTCCGAAAAAGGATTTTCTTCAAGATTGGAAAGTTTTATTTTTTTTCTTGATTATTTTTTTTTTAGAAAAGTTCATTTTTTTTCTCTTATTGGCCCTTTCAAAATCGAAACTACGTGGCTGAAGCTAAAACAATGCTTCTGATTTTAGGACACCGAATTGGAAAAGTCAAACTCGATCATATTACAATTTTCAGTAACAGTGAGATCATCTTTACTAGCCCAGGGTTGCCTATATCACCAGGGTACTCTCCTTAAAGGATCAGAAACCTTGGCCAGTGGAATTTTTTAAAAGAGATATATACCATTGAGTTTAATATCTTAAAATTTTATTTCATTTCAGCTTGACCTAGTATCTTGTTTACCGAAAAAATATAAGATAGGGTCTTTTAATATAATTTCAAAAGATGGTGACGAACAAACAATCCTAATACTGTACTAAAATATTAAGTTCGGTTGCAAAAAATAATCTGTTATCTAATTTATTTTTTTTTTGGACATAAACTTTCAATTGTTTTACTAGAGGAAAAAATGTACGAAATTAAACTTATTTATATACATGTAATTCCAATTGATGACGACCAAAACAAGCCCACTACAGTAACTATAGTTAAAAGTTCCGGTTGCAAATAATAAACTTATCTCTTTGGCACATCAACTTTTGCCCCTAGGAGTCGGATTTACCAAAAAATTTAATTAATTAAAACATGCCTATTGATGTTCCTTTAAAAGGTTCTGTTTAAGAGAAATCGTTTGGTCCTGTTTGATTCACTCCATTATAATCAATCACTTTACTTACAAGTATTTCACTCACCTTTTAATTTTGCACCTGTAAGGTAAATGACCGAAGTAACATCCACCCGCGCAAATTATGCCACGTTTATGACGAGACAATGTTTAAAAGATAGCACTGAAATATCAGTTTATTTTGATAGTATATACATATGTAGTCCTATATCCCGGTGTTTTACGACAAGGATACATATACTATCGGGTTTATTGCCGTTTATTCAACAAAGCCTCTTAAGTTATACACGGCTTCTTTGTCATGTAATCCTGTATAATACATGCTGTTACTGTCGTGGGTATGAATTATCTCCCAGTAATTGGGGTAATAAGCAGCCACAGTATGAATGGACCGTGAAAGATAAAGGCTAGACGTAAAAGGTCAAGGATGAATTTAACCTGTTCAGTTTAAATGACATTAATATCGCTAACTCCTATTTGATTCACAAGGAGATAATAATGAAAAAATAACCCCCCCCTTCTCTCTCTCTGTTTACATTGACAGGTCGCCCATGTAGGCACTAATGGGCGGCGGAACGGGTAAAAGAAAGACGTAAATTTTCAATTTTTGCGACACCTTATTTTCACGAGATATATCCTAATATAAACTCATTCTTTATTAGCGAGCGAAAATTTGAATTGTGGTAACTGCTCTATACCATCTTTAGGAATACTCATGTACGCAAGAAAAATATTTTCGCGATCAAACTGTCACGCGTAATTTATACACAAAGATAAAGTGTTCACGAACAAGAGGCCCAGGGGCCACATCGCTCACCTGAGCACATCGGCTAGGAAGAAGCACAGATCAGGTCAGAACTGAAAAGTTTACTGAAAGGGTTTACTAAAGATGTCTAAAGATAGGTTTTTCCTTTATTTTTCTATGTAAAACTTTGATCGACCTTTGTGGCCCCACCCTATCCCTGGGGAAGGGGGAGGGGGTTTATGATTTGAACAAACTAAAATCTACACTAAGGAGGATGATTCCTTATAAATATCACTAATCATAGCTTTGAAGTACTTGAGAAGAAGATTTAAAAACATTTCCCTATATATTCCTATGTAAAACTTTCATTGGCTGTTGTGGCCCCGCCTTACCCCCGGGGGTCATGATTTGAACGAATTTGAATCAACACTACCTGGGGATGATTCCACATGAGTTTCATCTTTCCTGGCCCAGTGGTTCTTGAGAAGAAGATTTTTACAGATTTTTCCTATATACTCCTATGTAAAACTTTGATCGGCCATTGTGGCCCCGCCCTACCCCCGGGGATCATGATTTGAACAAACTTGAACCTACGTACACTACTTGAGGATGATTCCACACGAACAAACTTGAATCCCCTTTACCCAAGGATATTTTGTAGCAAGTTTGGTTGATATTGGCACAGTGGTTCTTGAGAAGAAGATGAAAATGTGAAAAGTTTACGAGGATAACGACGACGATGACAACAACTACAACAATGACAACGACAGACAATGGACAAATTTTGATCAGAAAAGCTCACTTAAGCCTTCGGCTCTTCTTGTTTAAATGTAAAACAAGAATGTGTTAATACTTATTTCTGTTATGAGTACAATATATTACTTTTCAGTTTCTAAATTCTCTGACCATGACATTGTCTACATGACCCTATAGTTCAGGGTCATGCCATATCCTTCCACCATAAATAACCCCCAGGGCAAGTATTATTTGAAGTTACTAGCCATGATAATGATGCATTTCCCACTCACAATCTCATTTATAGGAAACCCTTTCTTACTTATGTGATAGATATCTTCAGGTCCTATATATCTCAATGGCTACCTTCTGGTCATAAGCTTGTATACATGTAATCTGTAAGTGTTTTTCTCCACTTGAAGTGTGCAATTAAGCTCAAATGATACAGTGTATATATTACTTCAATAAAGTTTGACCAAAAACAAATATTCAGTTTCAGAAAAAAACTTGGACAAACTAGAACTGTCCAAACGGGACAAAATACCCCCGCTGGGTTTTTCAGAAGTAAGTTTTTCCATAATAAAGAGATGTATCAAACATGAATTATGAAATTTTTCTTCCAGTGACCTTGAAGTTCCATAAATGACATTGGGTCAGGGTCAAGACACACCCTTGGGTCATGGGCAATCTTTGTGTGAAATGACAACCTATCAAGTTTATCCATAAGAAAGATATCGACAGGACAAGAATTATGAATTTTTTCTTCCAGTGACCTTGAACTTCCCCAAATGCCCTTGGGTCAAGGTCATGACACACCCTTGGGTCATGGGCAGTCTTTGTGTGGAATGAGAACCTACCAAGTTTATCCATAAGAAAGATATGGACTGGACACACATTATGAATTTTACTTCTGAATTCCAATGACCTTGAACTTCCAAAAATGACCTTGGGTCAAGGTCATGACAAACCCTTAGGTCATGGGCAATCTTTGTGTGAAATGAGAACCTACCAAGTTTATCCATAAAAAAGATATGGACTGGACACGAATTATGAAATTTTTCTTCCAGTGACCTTGAACCTCCCCAAATTACCTTGGGTCAAGGTCATGTCAAACCCTTAGGTCATGGGCAATCTTTGTGTGAAATGAGAACCAACCAAGTTAATCCATAAAAAAAGATATAAACTGGACACGAATTATGAATTTTTTCTTCCAGTGACCTTGAACTTCCCCAAATGACCTTGGGTCAAGGTCATGACACACCCTTGGGTTATGGGCAATCTTTGTGTGAAATGAGAACCTACCAAGTTTATTTATAAGAAAGATATGGACCGGACACGAATTATGAAATTTTTCTTCCAGTGACCTTGAACTTCCCCAAATGTCCTTGGGTTAAGGTCATGACACACCCTTAGGTCATGGGCAATCTTTGTGTGGAGTAGTAGATTCTAATGTCCCTCTGTAAGAAAGATATGGACCAGACACGATTGCACAGACAGACGGACAGACAGACAGCTAGACAGACAGACGGACAAGGTGATTCCCATATACCCCCCCCCAAACTTTTGCGTTTGCAGAGGGTATAAAAAGTGACAGGCAGACACAGTGATTCCAATATGATGCCCTATATTTTGTTATAGGGTGTAAAATAAACCAATCAAATGATTTCCTAACACACCGCTGGCATTCCGACCAACTCCTTGACCTTGTGTATGTAATTCTGGGCATTCTCGGGTAGATCTGAGAAATTTCAAGCTTCAGCTACAGATCCAAGGATGCAAAAAGCTCAGAAGAATGTCTCTGGACAAAATTCTTAATATTCAAAAATGATTTAAATAATTAAAGATATTACAAATTCTTAAATATATGTAAGGAGATCTACATGTATTTCATATGTACTGGTATGTTCAGAGTATATATAAGCAAATGCTGTCAAATATTTGGCCAGAGGTGTACATCACACCATATTGGACTTGCACAGTGACTGGGATGTCCTTTAATCTGTCCATTTTGGAATAGCTATACCTTATCTCCAACTTCTCTTACATTACTACATCACTAAATGCAACTCAATGGAAAAAATCTTTACATACTGGCATTGTGCATTCCTGTTTTACTTTTTGATTAGAAACATATTAGGGGTTTCCCATATAGCAAAACATTGGATCCAGCCATTCTTTCTGTTATGTTGGTGTCACACAATTCTCCATACCCACTCCTCTATGTCATTAAGTATAATTTAAACTTGAACAGAATACTACATTGTTTTGATATAAAGGAGGGGAGGTATTCACTCTGTTAACACAAATCATTATAAAATACCTTAATGAAATTCAATGATGAAGCTTCTACAGAATCTCATTTACTGCCTGGAGATCCAATTTGCCATTACTTTATGTAGGAAGGGGGGGGTCAGTTGTAACTTCAGTGCTCACAGTATCTTGTAGTTTATGATTAAATACAAAAAATATGTTCTTGGCCATTTTGTTGTGAGAATTCATGTATAGATGTAAAATCAATGTAAAAGTGAACAGAATCTGTATAATGGAGTTCATATCACTGTTTGCTGAGATCATCTAATGATTTTGTTTTATAATAAAATGTATTATACATGTACATGCATTTTTCAAGTTGTTTTATTTGCCTGCATCAGATTTCTCTGTTATTCATTAGATCAGTTGCATGGTTAAATTAATCTACTCCTAGTAGTTCAAAATTTTCATTGAAAAATTATACAAGGTACGTATCATCTGAATATGAGTGTTTCAGAAAGACAATAAATATACTTAATCTTTTAAGTATATTTTGATAATGTTTTTCTTGCCATGTTCATAGGCAATGAAATCAATAGTTTATGCCATAGTAGCAAATATGACCTAAATTATCAAATGAAATATCACCATTATTAGCTCTTCTGAGCAGAGGGCTTCGAGAGGTCATCTATGGCCATTTATGTGGTGTGTTTTTATACCCCCAGCTTGAAAAGTGGGAGGGTATACTGTAATCGGTATGTCCGTCCATCTGTCTGTCCGTTTGTCTGTACGTTTGTCCATCTGTCTGTCTGTTATGCTTTGGGGTACCCATCTCTTATCCGCAACTCCTCTTATACCACTGAGCGAAATTTAATGAAACTTTCACAGAATCTTTATTACATATTGCAATTGTGCATCTCCTATTTTATTTTTTGATCCGACACATATTTTGTGTTTCCCGGCCACAGCAAAACATGGACTTTGCCATTATAACCACATGGGAGGCGGGAGGGGGGGTATCATTTAGTGAGCTCAATGCTCACAGTACCTCTAGTTTTTAATAAAGGCCATATATCCAAATCTACTTCATAGTTGAGTTAAATTGATGATTTGTTAAAAAAGATATTTTACCCATTATAAGGACTAGGATTATCAAATCTTGTCAGTTGATGCATCTCAGGACCTTATAGTTCATAGTGATGTACTTTTTAGCTCACCTAGGCAAAGGCTCAAATGAGCTTTTCTGATCACATTTTTTCTGTCGTCCGTCTGTCTGTCCATCCATCTGTAAACTTTTCACATTTTTGACTTCTTCTCAAGAACCACTGGGCTAATTTTAACCAAACTTAGTACAAAGCATCCTTGCATGAAGGAGAGTAAATAGAGTTAAAGTAAAGTGCCAAGTCCTGTCATTAGGGGGAATAATCAAGAAAAGACAAAAATAGGGTGGTGTCTTTAAAAAAATTCTTCTTATCAAGAAACACTGAGCCAGTAAAGCTGAAGCTTATGTGGAAGCATCCCGGGGTAGTGTAGATTCCAAATTGTTCAAATCATGACCCTCGGGTGTTGGGTGGGGCTACAATAGGGAATCAAAGTTTTACATAGAAATATATAGGAAAAAAGATTTTTAAAATCTTCTTCTCAAGAACCACTGGGCCCAAAAAGCTGAAACTTATGTGGAAGCATCCTGGGATAGTGTAGATTTTAAATTGTTCAAACCATGACCCCTGGGGGTTGGGTGGGGCCACAATAGGGAATCAAATTTTACATAGAAAAATATTGGAATTTTTTTTTTAACTTCTCAAAAACCACTGGACCAGAAAAACTAAAACTTATGTGAAAGCACCCTTGGGTAGCATTGATTCTAAATTGTTCATATCATGACCCCTGGGGGGTTGGGCAGGACCACGCTAGGGAATCAAAATTTTATATATATATGAAAAAACTTTTAAAATCTTCTTCTCAAAAACCACTGGACCAGAAAAACTAAAACTTATGTGATAGTATCTTTGGGTAGCATAGATTCTAAATTGTTCAATTCATTACCCCTGGCAGTAGGGTGGGGCCACAATAGGGAATAAAAGTTTTACATTGAAATGTATAGGAAAAACTTTAAAAATCTGCTTCTCAGGAACTACAGGACCAGAAAAGCTGAAACTTATGTGGAAGCATCATGGCGTAGTGTAGATTTTAAATTGTCCAAATTTGATGGTCATTGACACATGGAGTCACAATAGGTATTACAAGGAGGAAATCTGGTTAAGAACAGCATGGTCAAAGCAATTCAGGTGAGCGATGTAGACCATGGGCCTCTTGTTTAAATTTTGCAGGTATTAATTATGTGCCCGGATTGATAGGTCCGAGGCGTATATTGTTTTGTCCCATCTGTTTGACTGTTTATCTGTTTGTCTGTTGTCAACCTTAACCTTCGCCATAACTTTTGAACCGTTAGAGACAGAGACCTCATATTTGGTATGCATACTCAACTAATTAAGCTCTTTCAAATGACACCAAGGTCAATGACCTTGTGACCTTGACTGTGACCTATATGCTAAAAATATTTTTTGGGAACTTTGTTGCCACCAGGCGCATAGTGTTTCACAAAGGCATCTTTTTTTAAGATTAATTTTAATGCATATCTTGGACATTATGATGCCACTGATCTTCAAAACTTGTCAGCTGATGCGTCTTTGGGCCTTGAAGTGTGTCAACTAAAAGTTTGGTCACCATGAACCATTTTGTGAATTTTATGAATAACCTTGTTCTATAGCATTTAGCTCATCATTTCACATGCTGAAGTTTACAACCGTTCAGCCTTGTAAGTTGTACCATCACAGTAGCTCAGTTGATAAAGAGTTTGCTCCCTGATCAGGGTCCTGGGTTCAATCCCTGGAATCAACTAACCTAAGTTGATAAAAATAGGTAGCAAGTGTTCCTTTGCTAAGCACTAGGCACTGTGAATTGAAAGTTGCAGGTTCTTTGAATAATACTTTAACACCCCAAGCCCTGTGTCAGAGCAGGCATTGACATCCCGGACTCTGCAGTAAAAGATCTCTAACTGTTCAATGACCTCAAGTGCTGAGTAAAGGTCTAAATCTGAAGCCATTTGATGGTATGTGATGACATCTCTATATAGTGTAAAAAAAAATCTCTAATGGGAGGGATGTTAACAACCAACTACCTTGTAAGTTGATGTACCTTGGAGTCTTGAAATGTTTCTTAGAAAGTCTGATCATAGTTACCTAGTTTCTGAATTTTTCAGGTATTTATTTACGAATTGATTTTGATGTAATTCTATACGTTGGACACTGCAAAGTTTGGGATCATCATCCTTGTCAGCTGACACGTCCTAAGGTCTCGGAGTATATTAGCAAAAACATATATAATTTTTATTTTACTAAATTATGAATAGAGTGCCACTCTTATACACCAGAACCATGACAATCACTTTACCCTGACCATATTCACAATAACCCCCTTCCACTTTTTTTAATGGGTTTGAAGCATTTTAAAAAATATAGAGCTTTTTAAAACTTGTAACGTTTGTCTCTGTTATATAGTATAACAACATGAATTATATCCATACCTCAAAGCAAAGATCATTTATCTCTTCTCCTGCTGCAATTATGGAGGAACTAGAAAGGTGTTGACTCCAGAAATGTCAAAAGGTCCTTCATCTGTTCAGAAACCAAATATCAGGACTGTGATTATATTACTTCATGTAGGAGGCACCCTCATGTGCATCTTTAAGGCATAAACCATGCTGTTCAACTTCACTTCAATTTATTTCATTGAAATGAGACAGGAATCTGTGAATAAAATGAAAAAAAAAATTAGGACAATGAACATTATATAAAACAAGAGATGTTTGTAAAACAATTATGCCCCCTCCTCCAAATGATTGGAATTTTTCCAAGTCCAAGGGGCAAAACTCTGTCATCAATAGGTTGATCGTACTCAAAACAAAACTTGACTTAGACATTTTTATGATAAATCTGTATATCAAATTTCATTTCAGTATGTGCAACTGCTGCGAAGAAAGTGAACCGGTATGTTACTTGGTGGACCGACAGACTGACTGACCAACAGGCAGCAGCAAAGCAATATGCCCTCCCTTTTTTGAAGGGTGTATAATTATTATATGGTAATGTATAATTATGAATACATCATTGTTCAATCTATAGTGTATGCATTACAAAAGTAGATACAATATAAATCAAAAAATCTTTGTGAACCTTGATATGACAGCCTTGCAGTTCAGCAACATTTTGAACCTTGAAGTCTGTTCTTAGGTACTGTATAGATTGTATGAGCGGAGCATGAAAGTCCTTGTGCTGGTCCTCAGATATCACTTGATAACTCGGCAGCTTGTCAATGACAATCTTACAGAGAAACAATTAAATGCACATCCTCCTTCTGTAACAAAGTAGTTTTGTCAATTTGATAGGCATAACACATCGTATGAAAAATCAATTTTCTCAAGAACACCAAAGAAAAGATAGATTTTATTATCCCTGTATGGTGCAGATTCATATTTTTCAAATCATAGCTTGAAGTATGTAAGTTGGCCAAACATTGAGGGGTATGAATGCTTAATTCACATGGAATTCAGATACTATAGAAATACATTTTTCCATGTGGTATTAATTTATGCAGTCACAAATTTTCCACGTAAATTTGTCCAAGTGTACTTATATAAATGTAAGGCATATAGTGGCAGTCTAAGAAATATGCATAATTTTCAACTCACGGATGAAACAGAAATTGAGATTCCACGGAATTATGACCCCGTGGAAAAAAGTAACTCTACAATATCTATACCGGGAAAATCTAAAATTACATGTAGAGATGGACATGGATGTCCACTGTCTTATGTTCATTTACTATAAGCAAAATGAAACAAGAAGTGTTTGTCAAACACTCAGATGCCCCTACCCTGAATTTTTTGGAATATTTTATAGTTTTAATATTTTAAAAAAAAAAATAAACAACAAAATTTCTACTTTTCTTCAGTATTAGGTATAAAGTGTATGACACTTTCTGAAAGTGCAAGGATGTGTGAATCAAATGAGTCCCAAAATTGGTAGTTAAAAAAATATATTTTATTGGAAATGCTATGCTATAGTAACATGTGAGTTATGAAATATGTATTATGTTCAGAAAATATGAACTCCAAATCTATGTCCCCTTTTTAAAATAACTGTGGAAAAGAATTACAACTAAAACTAGTTTGAATATGAGAATAAGAGTTTTTTTTTCAACTTGTAGGCATCAACTCAAAAGTGTTAATATTCATTCGAAGGATCAACAAATTAAGTTGCATATGAAAATAATGATTTTGCATTCATTTCAGCAAAACACTGCTAGATTATTGAAGATACTATTTGCTAGAAATTGTTTGATAAGATAATTGATGCATTGTACATACCAGATGAACTGATATTTTACAATGATTTTTTAAAAGTTTGATCATTTGAGTGTTCATTAAATTAGCACTCCATAGTACGTACATTCAGTAATGTACATATAAACACCAAAACTTCTCCTCTGCTTTTAAGGGCTTGGAACCTTCTGCTTGAAATAACATGTTAATTCAAGCAGGCAGCATTAAAAGTTTTTGCCTTTTTTTCATTTGCCTTTTTTTCTATTTGCTTTTTTTTTTCTCTCTCTTTTTTTCATTTTTTTTTTTTTTTTGTTTTTTTTTTTTGGAACTTCTGCTTGAAATAACATGTTAATTCAAGCAGGCAGCATTAAAAGTTTTGTGCCTTTTTTTCATTTTTTTTTCTTTTTTTTTTTTTTTTTTTTTTTTTTTTTTTTTTTTTTTTTTTTTTTTTTTTGTTTTGTTTTAATTTTCTTTCTTTTTTTTTTTTTTGCTTGTTTTTTTTTTTTTGGCACAAAACTTGCCAATGAGATAAAAAAATATATTCAAATTTACAATTCAAAATTCAACATGACAATTCACATTTTCATATCAACAATTTACAATTGCATTAAACAATCACAATTTAACATTTTAAATCATTGATTTAACATTAACAAATCACAAATTAACATTTACAAATCACCGGCAATTTAACATTTGTCATTGACGCAAATCACTATTTTACGTTTTCAAATGCAATTTTACAATTTTATATTCATTTCTTTCACTGCATATTTAGTCACATCAGTATATATAGGGCATTCAATTTCACTATAAGCTAATAACGAAAAGGTGACTATACAAATTATTCTTTCTACAACAGCTGACAGAATTTACACATTCTATGAATACTTATGTCCTATTAAACAATCATTACATCAGCTGAAACATATTTAACTTCATCAAAACAATTACAATAATGAACCATTTTCTCATTGGCATAATAATAAAAAGATAATTAAAGACAAAGCAGCCTCCAACTAGTCCCTTTCAGCTTCTCCTCCCCGGGCCAGCCTGGCTACCGTGGCGGCGAAGGAACTTAAGTTCCAACCAGTAATGCCCCAGGGTATCGATAAAACCTACTTACAACTAGCCTTCAACTACTTCATCTTAACAATATGAATATATAGCTAATGAAGAAGAAAGAGAAAGCTGGGGTCAGTGTGGGAGGAAGACGGAGTACCCGTAGAGAACCCACGTGTCCGAATGGGCGACCCCATACCCTGACATAATTCGGACACCCTTTACAAAAATTTATATTTTTAAAATAGTCTTTGAAAAAAACATTGTTACTAAAATGGATTTACATCAGTGCTTTAAAGGTGTGGATTAATCATTAATTAAGTCCTGCTTCTTCATCCACACATATGATCTCAAGGATGTTCCTTCTAAAAGTTCCTTTGATTTTCTGTAAATGAACAATAGGCAAGAGGTAATTGTCAGGTTTGAATAAAAAAAATTAAGAAGAGACCTATATGCTACATTGCTCACCTGAGCTCTAAGGCTAGGAAAAAGCAGAAATCAATACAGTACTGTAGATCACCATATTTTCACAACACCTTAGTTTAGTGACTTAGCTATTTGGCATTAATTAGCGAAACAACATTTTCGCTAGCTGTTGTTTCTGTTGTATATAAACATTAATAATGCAAATATACACAAGAATAAATTTTTTGCGAGCAGACAGCCCCTCTTGAGAAATTTTCACTCATATAGCAATGCAACATTTTTCAGGGGAGGGCTACAAATGTAGACCTATACTTGGTATTAAGGCTATAGAGCAGTGAGGGATTTTTTTTTGCACCTACTGCAACATGGCACCACAGTTTATATGATCTCAGTAAAAGACTGGTCTTCTTGTCCCACAGTGGGATTCGAACCCACAACGGTAGGATCAACTCCTTTATACTATGCTACTCTATAGCAGATTCTCTTAAATACCACTGTACCATGCAACAACAACACAAAATGTGAAAGAAGATGGGGGAACAAGGCGGGCAGAATGCCCATAGCATCGGATATTAAAAAAATCGTATTCAATATGTGAATTGAGTATTTACCTTGACCTTGCTTAATATAAAAAATAAGATGATTTGGAATATGATAATGTCATATACCTGATCAGTATCAGCTATTCACTGTGGTATGTCTTGGTGAAAAAGTCAACATCCATCAGGCATAAATTGTCCTCCGGGTGTTTCCACCAAGTCTTGTTGGGAACATCTACATTTTGAAGATCATTGTCCATCAAGCTTGTCTGTGTTTATTGTTTCCACCAATTCCTTTTGGGTGTAGCTGGTGTTTTCACATATTGGATTATCATTGTCCATCAAGTTTGCCTCAAGATTCATAATGGCCTTGCCTCCTCAAGATTTATTTCACTAAGTCTTTTTAGAAGTATTTGCTGTTTTCCCATCTTTCCACCAATTCCTTTTGGGTGTAGCTGGTGTTTTCACATATTGGATTATCATTGTCCATCAAGTTTGCCGCAATATTAATAATGGCCTTGCCTCCTCAAGATTTATTTCACTAAGTCTTTTTAGAAGTATTTGTTGTTTTCCCATCTTTCCACCAATTCCTTTTGGGTGTAGCTGGTGTTTTCACATATTGGAAAATCATTGTCCATCAAGTTTGCCTCAAGATTCATAATGGCCTTGCCTCTTCAAGATTTATTTCACTAAGTCCTTTCAGAAGTATTTGCTGTTTTCCCATCTTAAAAGAGGTTCATCAAGCTTGTCTATTCCAGTTGTTTCCACAAGGTTCTGTTGGCTGCAGCTGCAGTAAAAGTCAGAAGAAAATAAATGGAGAAAATACATCACTGAAGTTTTTAAGGAAAATCCTCATTTAACTTTTTAAATAATTGTTATGTTGTCTCAACAGTGGTTAAACATATATGTTTTATATTATTAAGCAAAAATTCAATATTGGTGTAAAGAGTTGGTTTATCTAGCTGAACACCATAACAAAATTCAGCTATTGCTGACTTTAAGAAATAAGACCAGCTAAAATTTTAGCCAGCTAGTTAATTTGACTTTGTTAATAAAATGATCTTAGATTATGATAATGTCACATACCTGATAAATGTCAGATCAGCATCCTTTGGCTATTCATCCTCCAGTTGTTTCTATCAGGTCCTTTTGGGTTCATCTACTGTTTTCACCATGTACTGTTGGGTGCATTTGCTGTTTCCACATCTTGGAAGATCAGCAAGTACTGGCTATGCATCATCAAGTTGTTTCTATCCATGTCCAGTTGGGTGCATCTGCTGTTACACATGTCTTGTTGAGGACATCTGCTGTTTCCACATCTTGGAAGATTAGCATCCAATGGCCCTGTCTCCTCCAGCTGTTTCCACCATGTCATGCCCTTGTTTACAATCACAAGCTTTCTTGTCTCTGACCAGTAGAGCTAAAAATAAGTCAGGCTAAAAATAAAAAGTCAGCTAAAAATAAAAAGTTCAGCTACTGAATGTAAATTTGACAAATGGTTCACAGTAATTAAATGTGCAATCTTTTTTGGGAATAGCACCCGTCGTTAAGCAATATATGCAGGTAATAGTGTTTTTTAACAGATGCAGTTCAACTAATTTACATGAAAGTGTCATACACATGTATTATACTGAATGTCTTTTTATACAAATACATATGTATTTGTGAACCATGTCCAGTGTTCACAAATACCACAGTTCACAGTGAACCGTGCACACATGTGCTAAAAAATCAACAGCTTTCTGTATTTTACACTAAAATACCCTAGTAGTCCCTTTCAACTAAGATTTCATTTATTTTTACATTTTTATTCTGTCCTAAGCAAAAATCAATGTTGATTGAAAAAAATAAAATGTTGCTATGCTATGTTTTAGGGCATGGATTTGAAATGGAAAAAATATATCATAATACTTCTCTTCTCTTTTTCTATATAAGCAAAGTGTACAAACAAGGATGTTTTTAACAGATATAGCGAAATTATCTTTTAAAATCTTACCAATCAGATTCATTTAACAAATTATGATATACTAATTTAGGTAATTGTGAAAGTATGTATTTTTCAATTATTTCCATTATTTTCTATCTTACCTTATATGATGGTTTTTGTTTATCTCATACACATGTAAAACCTGATCAAAATTTGTCAGTTATCTCCTCTGATATTTGTCTTGTTTGGAAGGTCAACATCATTTTCAGGCAAGTCTCCTCCAGTTATGTTCACCATGTCCTGTTTCCATCTTCTGTACAAATCACCAAGAATTCATGTTCACCGTTAGGAGTTGAACGTTTCAATAAGTCAGACTAAAAATCTAATTATATATATATTATTATTCTGAATGTTTTATACAAATACATATGTATTTGTGAAGTAATGTTCACAAATACACACAGTGAACCGTGCACCATAAATTCTGTGCAGTTGCTATTTTTGGGAATAGCACACAATGTTGACTGTTGCTATGCTTCCATTAAAAATGGCACAACAAGTGGGTAATAGTGTTTTTTAAACAGATGTTTCTCCACCAATCAGATTCAACTAATTTACATGAAAGTATAATATTTTTGATTATCTCATACACATGTACCTGATTGTGTCATTATCATTTGATATGTCTTGTTTGGAAGGTCAACATCATCAGGCAAGTCTCCTCCAGTTGTATCCACCACGTCCTGTTGGGTCCATCTTCTGTAGTTGGGTGCATCTTCTGTTTCCACCAAGTCCATGCAGTGGAGTGCATCTACTGTTTCCACCATGTCCTGTTGGGTCCATTTGCTGTCTCCACCATGGCCAGTAGGGTACATCTGCTGTTTCCACCAAGTCCAGTGGAGTGCATCTTCTGTATCCAACAAGTCCTTTTGGATACATCTGCTGTTTCCACCAAGTCAAGTGGAGTGCATCTGCTGTTTCCACCATGTCCAGTTGGATACATCTGCTGTTTCCACCATGTCCAGTGGAGTGCATCTGCTGTTTCCACCAAGCCCAGTGGAGTGTATCTGCTGTTTCCACAAAGGCCAGTTGGGCACATCTGCTGTTTCCACCAAGTCAAGTGGAGTGCATCTGCTGTTTCCACCAAGGCCAGTTGGGTGCATGTGCTAAAAATATCAACAGCTTTATTTCACTGCATGCATTTTACACTAAAATACCCTAGTCAGTCCCTTTCAACTAAGATTTCATTTCCTTAATTTCTTAGATTTACATTTTTATTCTGTTCCTAAATTTTTGGTCTTTGATTTGTTTAAAATGAATGCATAATAAAGGTGACCACTTATAATAAAGTTTTATAGGATATTTCATTGAAAAAAATAAAATGACCACCTAAGAAAGATCTCTGCTGTATAAAGATGATTACTATGAAGTTTGGCTGTATATATTATTGATTTGAAATGGAACATTATAAATCTATAATCTAACAATAATACTTCATTTCATTTTTCTATATACAGCAAAACTTGTTAAGTACGAACAAGGATATTGCCAATTCATGGTTATAGTGAAATTATCTTGGATCTCAGGGCTTAATAAATTTAACGAATTCCTTATATGGATATAACGAATTATGGATATAGTGAAGTAATTTTATAGGTCCCCGTGACTTCGTTTTAACCAAGTTTTACTGTATTTTTCAATTATTATCAATTCAATATTTTCTATCTTACCTTATCGATGATGGTTTAGAATTTGGCTTATTTCTCTTCTTCTTTAGTGAATTGTCCAACTATAAAATACTAACAAAATTTTAAAATAGAGCTGAAATAATAGATACTGAGTAAAACTCGTTTGGTACAAACACAGATATTGTGAATTCACAGATATAGTGAAATTATCTTGAATCCCTAGCTATATAAATTTTACTAAAATCATTACATGGATATAACAAATTATGAATATAGCAAAGTAATGTCATAAGTCCCAGTGACTTTGTTATAACTGAGTTTTACTGTAATAATTAAGGCCCTCATGAAGACAGGTGCTTTGGGTGAAACACACTGTTTCCTCCTTATCCAACATGTCTAATGTTGATGCTAATGCACAATGCAACAATGAACATTAGACATATTCTTAGGAATAATAAATGCAATAACAAATAAAAATCACAACAATAATAATTAACAAAAATTCATAACTATCATAACAAATAATTAAAAATCTCAACTAAAGCAAATAACTAAAACACATAACTATAACAAATAACTTAACTCATAACAACTAATTAAAGCTCATAACAATAACAACTAACTAACACTCATAACAATAACAAATAATAAAAAATCACAACAACAGCAAATAACTTAAGCTCCTAACAAGTAAAACTCATGACTGCCTCAATAACAAATAACTGAAACTCATAACAATGTCAACTAATAAAAACATTAAAAACATAATGTAACAATTAACAAATAAAACATGAAAATTAACAACTTTTACAACCCTCACAAACAAAAAACTATAATAACAACTCAATAAACAAATAACAATTATAATAAAAACCTAATGAACAAATAACAACAAATACTAACAAAGGAAACAAAATATAAACCAAAAAGTAAGAGCTAAAATAACAAAGAGACCTAACATCAAAGAAATACAAAAAAACCTCCACTCCAGCGTTGTTGGCATGCTGTTCCAATCCAATATGCCCAGCCTCCTCCAACGATGAAGAGCCAGCAGCCTCCAAGTGCACCATCTCCAACGATGACATCCCGGCAAAGAGAGAACAGAGAAGATTAGACAAAGAAAAAACAACAGAACAAAAAAACAAAAGGAAAGAACTACTACTACAAAAAATGTGTTGAGAGGGGAAGGGGAGGGAAATGTTAGTACTAATTAGTAAGAGTGCAAAAATGATAATGAAACCAACTCACCTCTGCTTTTCCTTAACAACTAAGCAATACCTCTGTTCCAGCGTTGTTGGCATGCTGTTCCAATCCAATATGCCCAGCCTCCTCCAACGATGAAGAGCCAGCAGCCTCCAAGTGCACCATCTCCAACGATGACATCCCGGCAAAGAGAGAACAGAGAAGATTAGACAAAGAAAAAACAACAGAACAAAAAAACAAAAGAAAAGAACTACTACTACAAAAAATTTGTTGAGAGGGGAAGGGGAGGGAAATGTTAGTACTAATTAGTAAGAGTGCAAAAATGATAATGAAACCAACTCACCTCTGCTTTTCCTTAACAACTAAGCAATACCTCTGTTCCAGCGTTGTTGGCATGCTGTTCCAATCCAATATGCCCAGCCTCCTCCAACGATGAAGAGCCAGCAGCCTCCAAGTGCACCATCTCCAACGATGACATCCCGGCAAAGAGAGAACAGAGAAGATTAGACAAAGAAAAAACAACAGAACAAAAAACAAAAGGAAAAAACTACTACTACAAAAAATGTGTTGAGAGGGGAAGGGGAGGGAAATGTTAGTACTAATTAGTAAGAGTGCAAAAATGATAATGAAACCAACTCACCTCTGCTTTTCCTTAACAACTAAGCAATACCTCCAATCCAGTGTTGTTGGCATGCTGTTCCAATCCAATATGCCCAGCCTCCTCCTACGATGAAGAGCCAGCAGCCTCCATGTGCACCATCTCCAACGATGACATCCCGGCAAAGAGAGAACAGAGAAGATTAGACAAAGAAAAAACAACAGAACAAAAAACAAAAGGAAAGAACTACTACTACAAAAAATGTGTTGAGAGGGGAAGGGGAGGGAAATGTTAGTACTAATTAGTAAGAGTGCAAAAATGATAATGAAACCAACTCACCTCTGCTTTTCCTTAACAACTAAGCAATACCTCTGTTCCAGCGTTGTTGGCATGCTGTTCCAATCCAATATGCCCAGCCTCCTCCAACGATGAAGAGCCAGCAGCCTCCAAGTGCACCATCTCCAACGATGACATCCCGGCAAAGAGAGAACAGAGAAGATTAGACAAAGAAAAAACAACAGAACAAAAAAAACAAAAGGAAAGAACTACTACAAAAAATGTGTTGAGAGGGGAAGGGGAGGGAAATGTTAGTACTAATTAGTAAGAGTGCAAAAATGATAATGAAACCAACTCACCTCTGCTTTTCCTTAACAACTAAGCAATACCTCTGTTCCAGCGTTGTTGGCATGCTGTTCCAATCCAATATGCCCAGCCTCCTCCAACGATGAAGAGCCAGCAGCCTCCAAGTGCACCATCTCCAACGATGACATCCCGGCAAAGAGAGAACAGAGAAGATTAGACAAAGAAAAAACAACAGAACAAAAAACAAAAGGAAAGAACTACTACAAAAAATGTGTTGAGAGGGGAAAGGGAGGGAAATGTTAGTACTAATTAGTAAGAGTGCAAAAATGATAATGAAACCAACTCACCTCTGCTTTTCCTTAACAACTAAGCAATACCTCTGTTCCAGCGTTGTTGGCATGCTGTTCCAATCCAATATGCCCAGCCTCCTCCAACGATGAAGAGCCAGCAGCCTCCAAGTGCACCATCTCCAACGATGACATCCCGGCAAAGAGAGAACAGAGAAGATTAGACAAAGAAAAAACAACAGAACAAAAAACAAAAGGAAAGAACTACTACAAAAAATGTGTTGAGAGTGGGGGAGGGGAGGGAAATGTTAGTACTAATTAGTAAGAGTGCACAAATGATAATGAAACCAACTCACCTCTGCTCTTCCTAAACGACTTAGCAATACCTCCACTCCAGCGTTGTTGGCATGCAGTTCCAATCCTATATGCCCAGCCTCCTCCAAGTCTTTGTAATACCATCTCCAACAATGAAGTCTCCGCAAAGAGAGAACAAAGAAATCCATTCCAGTGTTGTTTGCATGCTGTTCCAATTCATTTTGCCCTTCCTTCTCCAAGTCCTTATTACTTCAACTTCATAATGAAGTGCTGGGAAATTGAGAAGAAGGAATAAGGTGAAAAAAGGCAAACAAACAAATTAACAAAGAAAACACTTTGTTAGAGAATTGGGAAGGAGATGAAAACATACTATTAAGTAATCAGAGATCAAAGTTCACCTCAACGAAAGTTGTCTTTAAGTAAGGCAAAGTCCCGCAATTAACATTCTAGAAGTTACATCCCAAAATGCAAAATTTATGCAATTTTGATCTGATACGGCTTGCAGTTGCTTAGAAATAGACCTATCCAAAAACTTAAAACTAGGCACCCATCAAGAAAATGTAATTCAAATCAAGCATCTGAAGCAAGTTTGAGATTGTTCATCCTTTGATGTACCATTTATGCAAATTTGGTTAATATAGGCCTTATAGTTTCCTGGTGTTAAACTTGCACCCATAACTTAATTAATTTTGCCTGGTCCATTATCTGGAAAATGTATGTGGGATCCAGCATCCGAAGCAATTTAAGTCTATCAGTGTGCAACCTTAGTGCAATAAAGTTTGAGTCCTAGAGTTACTTGGAAATGGGACATGAACCAAAACATTAACCTGTTCACTCCGGAAAATGTAGGTCAGATCCAGCATCTAAAGTGTACATACTAAGATGTATCATCCATGCAAGTTTGGTCATCAAAAGGGCTCATAGTTACTTAGAAATGAGAGCTGTACCAAAACATTGACCTGTTCACTCATCTGAAAAAGTAGGTCAGATCCAGCTTCCGAAGCTAGTCCGGTAGGCAAAGCTGGTAAAAATTTCTCTGGACCGATAGCATTTAAGAAAATGTCGGTCCAGATGACCGTTTGAAAAAAATTGAGCATAATTCAAATTTTAAAAAAAGTGTTGAATTTGATGCACATATTTTTAAGCCCCACTTAAAGGTACAAAAACATAACTAATAAAGCAGTTGCTTAGTTTGGTTACTTAATACCCATAGGCAGGGTGAAATATGTTGCATTTAACAAAATTATATTTGCAATAATGGCAAAGTCACAAGTTCATGCACAATTATGTCCTTAATTTTCAAAAAAGGTGATTCATACCAAGGAGGATTTCAAAAATTATTCATTTTCTATATAACTTACGCCCCCCCCCCCTTATGGTACAACTCACACAAAAATGAAATTCACAATTATTGAAGATAAGGGTCTTTGCGCATAACTATATAGGTAGTTCAATATTAATTCAGGTGGGTTTATTCAAGATTTAATGTTTTTGCACTTTACATGTTAATTAAGCCCCGCCCTAACACCAGAAGTGACCCTGGGGCCATAAAATTCACAATTTTGGTAGAGGCACTATAACTATGTACTTAGTTTGTTTATTTAATACCTAGAAGCAGAGAAAAATTTTCAAAGAATTCATGTACCGTATTTTCACTATATAATCAATGTAGTTCCCTAACACCAGAACCCCTGACCCTGAAGCCATAAAATTCACAATTTTTAGAGGCACTCTTGCTCATCATAACTATGTACTTACTTAGTTTATTTAATACCTAGGAGCAGAGAAGAAGATTTTCAAAGAATTCATGTATTTTCACTGCCCTAACACCAGAACCCCTGCAAATTTACGTTGTACCCTGGGGCCATAAAATTCACAATTTTGGTAGAAACTCTTTCATCATAACTATGTGCTTATAGTTTATGTAATACCCAGGAGCAGAGAAAAGATTTTCAAAGAAATTGCATTTTCACTATAATTATTGGGCCATGCCCTAAAAAGAAACCCCAGGGCCATGAATTGGAAATTTTGGTAGAGGACTCAATGCTGATTACAATCATCAAACAGTTTGACTGCTAATGATGTCCAGGAGTAAAGAAGAAGATTTTTAAAGATTGCATTAATTTTAGTGGTTTTGGCCCCACCCCCCAAGCCCCAGGGGGGCAGGGATCATGAAATTCACAATTTTTGTTCCCCCTTACCCATAGATGCTTTGTGCCAAATTTGATTGAAATTGGTTCAGTGGTTGCAGAGAAGAAGCTGAAATTTCCGACCAAAGTTTTACAAGAAATATAAGGAAAAATCTTTAAAAACAGATTCAATAGGTCACCTGAGTGACTCAGGTGACCTAAAAATGTCAGTCCAGATGACCGTTTGAAAAAAATTGAGCATAATTCAAATTTTTAAAAAAAGGTCGGGATCGGGATGCACATCTATTTTTAAGCCCCACTTAAAGGTCACAAACACAATAAATGGCCGCTTACGCAATATGTTGACGATAGACAATTATATTTGTTATGGCAAAGTCAAAGTTCATGTCATTATGTCTAATGTTAAAGGTGTATGGACAGAGGTTTGAAATTAATATTTTTTGTATAATATCACGACTTATATATTTTAATAGCATTTCACACAAAAATAAATTAAAAATCTTATTTCACTTAAAAGTTATTAAAACTTCCAGTATTTTGGTGGGTTTGATTGACACATCTTTGCACTAGATTCACAATTTTTTAATTTTATTCTTAATACTTATGAGAAGTGGCAATCTTGTTACCAAAGTTGAACATAAAGAAGTCTAATATCATATTTTATTTCCCTAGGCACCAAATCACATCAAATTCATGTTAAAACTTGTGAAAATCAAAAATAATTGATTTTCCAGGAGAATATTTGAAAATTTCTATTTTTATCAATCTCAAAATCTAAATTGTTTATGTACCATTTTTTCTTTAAACCTATAAAGAATTATATCTAAGGTTAACAAAAACACATATTTTATTATTGTTGACCAGAAAAAAATAACAAAACAGCCTTTTGAACACACATACCCCCTATTTCGGAATATGAAATTTTTCAATCATTCTTTGCAAAATTTTAAAAAAGTAAAATTTCAAAAGGAGAAACATGCTTAAAATCAACAAAAATAGATCTCTAGTTTGTTTGTTTAAAAACATTAAAAAGCTTTATGTCCATAAAGGCAATTAAGAATTATGTGTCTTTGTTTGTACTTAATGACATATAGATCCTATGAACAGAGTACAAAGTGTTAATTTCCATAACGTCAAATGTATAACAAATGTAAATCAAATGCTTGTATGACACTATAATAAACAAATATATACCTGCTACATGATTATCAATCATCAAAAAATATATTATTTCTATAAAGAAGTGATAATTAAATTTTTTTTATTGGTGTGTAAAATTAAAACCAGATCCGTAAAAGTATGGACTTTCCTTAAAGCAATATGAGCTGCATTTTTGACCATTTTATTTAGCTGTTAAAATGTGTTATTATGATAAATGTTTTTATAATTTAAACCTTTATGATCAATTAGACTAGAACAAAGTAATAAACTGTCTCAGAAGGAAGACTTTTGTACAATCTAGTATATAAGATTATTTAAGAAATCAATTTTGTATAGGACGACAATAATGTAATATATTGCTTCTATCACAGCTCATAACAAGACGCCCAGGGGCCAAAATGCTCAAAGCAATTGCTAGGAAAAATAGAACTGAAAGTTTACACAAGTAATTTGAACAAAAATTTACCTGAAGATGATTCCCTTAAATATCACTAAGCATGGCTTTGAAGTACTTGAAAAGAAGATTTTAATTCCCTATATATTTATGTAAAACTTTTATCAAAAATTTTGGCCCCAAGTTTTGAACAAACTTTAATCTACATACTGAGGATGAACATGAGTTTAATCTTTCCTGGCCCAGTGGTTTTTGATTGAAATTTTTAAAGATTTTTTCTATATATTTTTTAAAACTTTGATAGGCCATTTATGTACACATCAAAGTCATGATTTGAACAAACTTGAATCTACATATCAATGAAATGAGTTTGATTTTGGCCCAGAGAGAAGATTTTTAAAGATTTTTCCTATATTGATCGGCCAATTACAAAATCATTTGAACAAATTGAATCTACACTACCTGAGGATTTTTGAGTTTCATCTTTCCTGGCCCAAACCTTGAGAAGAATTTTTAAAGATTTTTTCTATATATTTTATGTAAAACATTTTATCGGCCATTTTACTCATCAAAAACAAACAATCTAACTACCTGAGGAATTCCACATGAGTTTCATCTTTCCTGGCCCTATTCTTTAGAAAAAGATTTTTAAAATTTTTTTCTTATATAAATGTAAAAAATTTAAACCCTAAAAGTCAAATTTGAAAATTTTACATTACCTGAAAATAACAAATGAGTTTCAACTTTTGCCTAGTGGTTTTGAGAAAAACATTAAAAAGCATTAATATATAAAGATTAATTAAACTTATCCCCTTCAACGGATACTTTGTGAGTTTGTGAAATTGCATGGCCCATAGATCTTGAGAAGAAGATGAAAATGTGAAAAGTTTACGATGTCAAATGATAACAAATGAAATGCCTAAACAACAACGACAGACAACAGACAAATATATACCTGCTACATGATTATCAATCATCATGCAAAAAAGATATTATTTCTATAGAGAAGTGATAATTAAAATTTTTTTATTGGTGTGTAAAACAAAAAACATCAGAGTTGCAGTCAAATTGCTTTAAATTGATGTTCCTGATACACGCTGCATTTCAATCCGGAAATATGCATGACATTTTTTAATTTCATTTTATTTTTTGTTAAAATTTGTGTTAATTTATTTTTTTATAATTTAAACCTTTATTCAATCAATTTAGAATTTTAAAAGTATTTATACCAAAATATAAAAAAAACAACAACATTTTTACATAATTATATGCAGACTTTTGTAGCAATCTAGTATATAAGAGCTATTCAAGCATAAATCAACATTTAATGTGCGACAAAATTAAATATATTGCTTCTATCATAGCTTATAAAAAGTGCTTCAGATTGCAAATACATTGTATGAGTAGAACAAAAGTTTATGAATATTCTTTTTCTTTGTCCTTGAAATAGTTAATTACAATTATGCAAAAAAATTTTCGGACATCAAAAAGAGTTGCAGCTCATATTGCTTTAAAAATGTTGAAATGATAAAGTTTTTTTTACAACACTAGAGCAAATATATAGCTAAATCAACCTATTTTGGATAAACCAGAGAAAGAAATATAGCTAATTCAATGTATGTGGTCAAATCTAGTGATTGTAACAGACCTCTGTAACTGATTCTTTTGCCTGACCATAGAGTACTCTTTGCTATCTTCATGGCCATATAGGAAAGTCACCCCCAATAATTTTGCTGATATACAGGGTGTTTCATAATATATGTTACATTTTATATCTAATTATTTTTCTTACCTATCATACTTCTATTACAAACTATATATATCATTTTAAACATCAAATCCTGCATTTTTGTTCCATGTGAAAAAGTCAAGGAAAGCTTGGTCTTACAATGATTAATTGTGCTATAAACGCGGTTGTCATAATTTGAATATTTTTCTAAATGGACTTAACTTATCCACTCAGTGCTGAATTGTAAAGCTGTTTTTTTTTTTTCAATTCATGTCACCAATATTCATTTAGAAGTTGCTGAAATGAATTTTCCAAAAGAATAGAAGCTTTCTAGGATGCTTATCAGAAGGCTAGTAACAAGGTTAAAGGGCAGGGACAGGCAATGTGTGATAAATGACACGGTATTCCAGAAAGCCTAAAGTCTTTTAAAGAAACGGAGATTTATTCGGTGAAATGGAGACTCTTAGTGTAGCAAACTTCTGAGAAAAGTGTTTGATAGATATTTTAAGAAATTGATGCTGGCAATATCAGCATTTTCAGCATACATTGAACTTTGAAAAAAGATTTGAAGTTATAATCAGTATTTAAATTTCAATAATAAAAGGAAAGAGTTTGACCTTTGCATTTGACAATCTCAATATTTGGGCTCTTTTCTGTATGGGCCCGGTTCTTAATGAACAGGGTCTAAAATCCTAGACCACAGATACTGAATGAGCTCAAAAAGAACATAGACCTTCAAATGAGGAGTGTCTAAGCAGAAATATGTGACAAGGTTTTATACACATTTCAAAAAGCAACTTTCATTTGTTGTTAAATAGTGGAGATCATTTAGAACATGTAATATGAGCTTTTGGTATTGTGAAATTCAACGTAGCATGCAAAAATTGACGCAACTTGGAAATTTTGCTAATTTTCATTAATGTTTAAAATTTTGTTCAGTGTTTAATATTTTAGTTGGTAATTAAACATAATGAATCTTATGGATACATGCATCGATCAATTTGATAAAAAGACTTATCTGTATCTTTTTCTTGTGTTTGTCCGATTGAAGATTCAAAATGTAACATATATTATATACTATAGAAAACATACAGTATACTATATATAGAAAACATGTAGTAATACTATTGAAAAGATTGCCCCCTCAATTAAAATGCTCAATGACCTTTTTTGCATGCTTGTGAAAGATTTTTTGGTGGTTGATAGTGCACCCAACTGAAAATATCAAATATGCCCCCAGGATTCCCGATGAGCCTGATCTTCATATTCCAAGTAACTGCCAAGAACTACTAAAACAGTGTCACTTTGTAACTGTCACGTGATCTTACCTGCCGATGACTGCAGAAAGACCGCTGCTCGAATGAAGAGATACCGTCAACTGGGCATTTCCCATTTCACCACATCGTCCAGGACGTACATCTGATAAACAAGGAAAAATCTTTGAACATTTGCCCAACTGTCCTGTGTTCACAGTCCTGATACACTCAGTTTTACAAGTTTGGAACAAAAAAAATCAAACTTACGCTACAAAATGGAACAAAATGCATTCATTTCAAGACAACTCACCCGGTGTAAGAATTTAAAAATCCATGACAACTTTTAAACAAGACAAATGATTCAACGGAAACATATCACACTCACCTCCAGTATGGCGACTTGTGAACAAAAGAACAACAGAAAAATCCCACCAAAATGAACACGTGACTAAAGATCGAGAGATCAAAGTGCATCCAATGAAAAACAAGTCTCGTCAACCGATATATTCTATTTATAGCATCAACTGACCCCAACAGTGAATAATGCTCTATCTCGTTCACCAGAGGCCTTTTAAAAAGAGTAGATTTTGGCCGCTAGTCGAATAAAAAATTCAAACTTTAGACGGGCCTTCCGTTTCAATGCAGAAATGTTCGTAAGTGCTAAGCTCTGCTTGAACAAGCATGCGCAGATCGTATTTTATTTGGTTTCGAGACTACATGACATGTGGCGGATCAAATTAATATCAAACTTAAACCTAAATACAGGATGTAACTAAAGCACAGGAAGCACGAGCGCACTTGCATGCTTTCCTTTTTCACCGTCTATCAAACAGATATATTATGCGATCCCATCTGTATTTTCAAGGTCAAAGCTATAACATATAGTAGCGGATCCAGATATCTTGAAAAAGGGGGGAGATTGGGGTCGGGTTAGGCGCCCACAGCCACACTAAACAAAACTGATTGAGTAAATGTTTTATTATAATTTTGGACACAGACTCCCTCTCTACATCCACAAGTGTTATATTAGATATCTACATTAAAACAAAAGTGATGTACATACATGATTATACATGCATGTACTTGCGAAAATTTGGAATAAAAAGTAATTTTCCTATGAGCAAAAGCCATATATGGCTAGGGGCTTATTATTCAGGTTTTGCAAAAGTTTTTTTCTTAAGGAAATTTTTCTATATTTAAAATACTTTACGCAGATTGAGAGTGAATGGAATTTTTCCCACCAAATGCGTACTGTCAAAAATTTATCAGTTATGAAATCATACTTATCATAAAAAGAATTATTAAAACATGGATAAAGAATTTTTTTTTAATGATCAGTTGTCTTTATTTTAAAGACCTATGTATGGTTTTCTTTGGCTCCCGTTTTTGATAAAATTTAGACGTCAATAAACTTAAATGAAATTTATGTTTTGTAAACGAATAAAATCTATATATTTCTTTTACCTTTATATTGATATAATGATTTAAGTAATATGCAGAGGATTAAAGGTTTTTAAGTGCCTTAGTTTTAAACAAAGCTTTTTAAAAAAAAATGACAATTTTGACACATACCATATATAATTCTTTATAATTTCAATCAATTTATTCAATATGAATTATACATATATTGGCAATCAAGGTAATACATGTACCTACATTTATGATACATGTATTACATTTTGGACATACAGTTTTACATTGATATCGTTATGATAATTTACATAGGCCATGTAGAAATACATATGTATATACACCATTTGCATTATAACACACGCATTTTCAATTTTAAAGGAAATATTTTAGAAATTTATAAAAATTACTAGATTTATTGCCTGTAATATGGTTCACAAGAATTCGATTTAAAACTATTAAGCTTTTGCAAGCCATTAAGAAAAAACGATTAATCCATGGCCATCTACACTTCTCACCTCTCGACAATGAGTGAACAGTCTTATGAACAGAATATTTTAAGTATTATACTTGAACATTTTACAAATTCAAAATTTTATGTTTTATTAATATTATATTTAAATACATGCAATTAAAGGGGAAAATTAAAGAAGCATTGACTTGGTTGATCGCACGGCATAGTTACCGAATATTTCTCATTATCTAAAATATATTTTTAAAAATGAATATTGTTTGAGGATTTATTGAAACATTATCCATTTCAAAACCAAAAATTATCCGGGACCTGGTATCGTTTTTAAAAAGTGAATGGGTATTGGGGGGGGGGGGGGTAAGTAATTGAGTGACCAAAAAAATCAGCCGAGGAGAAAAATGATGAAAGTGGGCATCAGCCCATAAATTATACACCTTTTTTAAACAGAAAAACGCAATATTGCAATAAAAAACGGGAGGGTTGCACCCCCCCCCCACACACACACACAACGCGTGCCTACATTATTAAAAAATAAAATCCAGCACTTCTTAAATTCCTACCCAACTGAAATTCAAAGTTCTTAATTACAAATTACTAGTTCATCCCAACTGCATCCTCGATGGATTTTACTACCTTTCTACATAATATTATATGTTGTTTATTAATTTTCATGATTTTTCGCATATCATATAATTATGTGCATGTATATGAATAGGTATTATATCGAATACGAATAAAATAATATTTTTTTTTTACTCTTTATGATTACAGCACTTGCCCTTTTCCCAAGTTGTGTACAGACTAAGAACTTACGCCTACTCAAGAGCAGGCCTAGATTTAATCGTAACAAATGAAAAAATATGCTATATTGGTCATTCTGGGTTCAATAAGACCTTGTAAGCACAAAAACTAATTAAACTTACTTACGCAGCAACCTCCTTTTACCCTTGCTTATCACCTGCACACTGTTTTTTTTTTTTTTGTCTCAAGATTAGTTTATTTGATGCGCAAGAGCATGCTCAACCTATGAACAATTTCTTAAAGGTGGTGATTTATTAACAAACAAGTACATGTATATGAAAAGACCTCGTTTAAAGTCATCTTTTCATAAGTTCTATGGTCTCTTCTCAACAAATCTCTCTCTCTCTCTCTCAAATGCTGATAGACGTTTTTTATATATATATATATATATTATACACACATGAATCATCGAAAATATATATTTTATATACGCGTCGGGTGTATATATATATATATATATATATTATCTGCTCCTGATTTGTATTGTTTAATAGACTTCTTAGCTTGGATACTGTTCGTTATATTAATATCTTTTATCAGTTTTATTATACCCCCCGCTTGAAGTATAGGTAATCGGAATTCCGAATGTCAATGTATCAGCTTTTTCTCTTAGGAACTCCTCAGGTAAATACTGAGTGAAATTTAAAAAGAAATTAACATATTGCCATTGTGCACAATGGCAATATGTAATAAAGATTCTGTGAAAGTTTCATTAAATTTTACTTGGTAGTATAAGAGGAGTTGCGAATAAGAGATGGTTATCCCAAAGCGTACATGTAACAGACGGACGGAAATACCGATTACTATATACCCTCCCACTTTTCAAGCGGGGGGTATAATAAAACGTAAATCATCATTTGCTGACAAGGTCATTGTATGGACTATAGAATTTACAAAATGATGACTTTAAACGAGACTGCTGACATTCTTGTTTCATCAATTTGTTTGTCCATATATCTTACCTCGTTTTAGAGTGTACATACGTAGAGCATGCTCTTGCGTATGGAATCAACAGAGAGATATAAACTCCGTATGGACGTGATGAAGGTATATTGCTGCATAAGTAAGGGAAGTTGACAAGTACCCAGCGATGTACATACATGTATGTGACCAAATGTGTCGATTTCAAAACGGTTCAAATGAAAAAGAGAGGGACTGAGAAAAATAAATAATTATATAAGCAAATGGGCAAACAGGGAGAGCAAAATATCTATTATGCCAAATATAAAAGTGAGAAATAGAAGCTCAACTATGACATAATTTTACTTTGATACTTCATTTTAACAAATTACCGTCACAGTTCCACCTTTTCTGCAGAACTGTAGCTCTCCGTATAAAATATATTGACAGTCCGGTCTGTCAATATATTTTTTCAGGAGAGCTAAAGTTCTGTAGTTACACTTTTTCACGATTCGACATTGATTGACATCGACATTGATTATTCGCTTTAGGTCTATGATTAATTCTTCTTTTCCATGACAACTTATGCTGCTTTTCCGCAATTCTATATACATATGTACTTTTTACTGTAAGCGCCTTATTTTAACATTTACCTTTTTCATAAGCCTAGATAAACTTGCTGATAACCCTTGCTTAGTGCAACCATTTCTTTTACATCGGTTGTAATTGTGGCTATGCTTACTTTACCTATGCTGAATCAGTAAGCCACAACGCCATTCATTGAAACATTGAATGTCTTTAGGTAAATCCATGCTATACTCCTACAATACATATAATAGGAGTGCCCCCTTTTGCTGCAGTATTGTCAAATAAGAGTAATGTGGTAATGGATGAATGAAAATCGGTCATGAAAACAAGAAGAACCTATATTCACCAAACCCCAACATAGTATTATCAACTTTGGACAATTTTCTACTTTATAGCCTCCCCTTGCAAAAGATGAATCTACTAGTATAAACTAAGAGATACTGTGAGCAATGAGCTCATTAAATGATACCCCCACCTCCCATATATGAATGTAATGGCAGTGTCCATGTTTTGCTATGGGAAACCCAAAATATGAGTAGAATCAAAGAATAAAATAGGGGGTGCACAATGGCAATATGTAATCAAGATTATGTGAACAACAGCACCTCCTCCCAAGAGACCATGAAAATCACAATTAAGGAAGATGTACCCTTGCTATCACAACTACATAACAAGTCCATTTGCTCATGTCAGTGTCCTGGAGCAGAGAGGCCGATTTTTAAAGAAATAAGGCATTTTCACAATAAATTCAATATCCACCTCCCCTTGTGACCACAAGTGTCACAAATTTAGAAGAGGCACTATTACTCATCATAACCATGCCAGTTTCAAAGTACTAGTATTTATGCATTTTCACTACACGATCATGTGAGCCCCAACATCAGAACCCCTGACTTTGGGGCCATGAATTTCACAATTTTGGTAAACCTCAAGGGCTCAATGCTAATTACTATAACCATGTAACCATGACAACAGTTCAACAGCTTGATGTTCAGAAGTACAGATCATTTTTAAAGATTTATTTATTTTTAAGGGTTTATCTCAATCCTCACCCTGCATGCCCCAAAGAAGGCTGAGAGCATAAAACTTTTGTTCTCCTTCATTCACAAATGCCAAAATTGGCTCACTGGTTCCAAACAAGCTAATGTTAATGCAAAATGGCTGACAACAGACAAAAACAGATTGCATTAGGTCACCAAGTTACTCAGGCAACATAAATATAAAAAAAGAAAATTCACTGTAGTATATTTTTATTATAGAAATGATTCTTAAAAGATTATTTTTTGTAATATAACATCATTGAATATATTGATAGGTAAAAGAAGTAGCAAATTGATCATGGAGGTACATTACAACAATGTCCAGAGTAATATCAACACTGCAAACAGCATACAAAATAGACTTCACATACACAGTATTGATTATAGTTCATATTGGCTGAATTAAGCTTTAAAATTAATCATTATGCAAAATCTAAAACATAGGCTAATATCACCTAAGTTAGGGACATAAAAAATTATAACAAATATTCATGGATATGATATTCGTGAATATATTTGCATTTAGTCAAAACCAAAGGAACCATAATAGTTGTGTGCAATTGTATAGAAATATTGTAACCTTTAACACCAAAATTGAAGTGAGGAAGAATTCTAAGGCCATCATTAAAAATATTTTTGTTTGATGTCCTCTGACCCACATTTTTCAAGGTCGGTAGGTAGGTAGGTATTTAATTTTTTTTTTTGCTTTACAGTATAACTGTCATAAAAATCACAAACTCAGAAATTCATTAATTTTTGCATTACAGTTTTGATAACTATACAGATTTCCTATATATTGCTTCATTTATAAATTCCTAGTCAATTTGTCCGGATATGTGAAGTGTCCGGATACCTGAATCACCAGTTAAATAAGACAATATAACATTTGAAAATTCCGTCCCGATTAAACATCGTCCGGATACTGAAGCATCCGGATATCTGGGGTCCGGATATCTGAAGGTCCACTGTATATTGCTATAAAATAGTATCCTAGAAAAATTATGGTATACTAAAGAGACAAAAAAATTAAAGTGCTGAAAAAAAAATGATTGGGTAGGGGCAATTTCGATGGGTCGGTTGAGTACATCAAACAAATCATTTTTCATTGTTGGCCTAAACTGAATAAAATCAAATAAGAAAACTTGTAGGTAGGAAGGACTTAAAGGAATAGAGACACTATGGTTACTGTAAGTAAATGGGAAAAAATAACTAGATAAAAAGTTTGACTTGTACCATAAGTCAAAACTGACTTTTCATCTAAGTGTAATTTGCACAATCACAAAAAGCACCTTATTAGTCCATGTATTTTAGGAAGCAATTTTGAAGAGTATTATTTCATTGTTATAGAAACCCCCTAAAAAATTAACAAAATTCCAAAACTTAAGAACTTGCTATCAGTGACCTCTAGATGCAAAAATATTTGTAGGAGAGTCCTCTACCAAATATTGTAGGAAAAGGTGCAACTAAATAAAAAATATCAATATGTGGTTGTAAAATTAAGATCAGAGGTTAAAGATAAAATCAGGAAATTATGTTCTAGAAAATTTTATAAGAACCCTTGTTGAGCAAATAGTACAACATTTTCTTGAAAAATATAGTAATGTTCATTTTATAAGATCCAGCAGTGTTCATCAACATGAAATATTATATAAAAAGAAAATAAACAAAATGATAGATTTCAAAATCAACAGGCATTGTTGCGACTTCAAAAATAGTGTTTTCAAATAGGAGCTGTCTGAAAATGATCATTTAAACAGAAGCTCAGGAAATTGAGCATCACTAGATGAATTTATTTAGTGCCTATTCACTTTCATCAAATGCCCTATTAGACCACATTTACAAATGATTTAAAACTTATTCAAATCTCCTTTATGAACACAGAGCTATTTGAATCAATTTATAACACAGAAAATATAAATATGAACACAATGAAGCAATACCTACCAAATGGCAAAAACCCTGACATGAAATTCACCAATTTGGTTGAGGCATTATAAATTTATACTAAGTTAGTTTATTTAATACCCAGGAGCAGAGAAGAAGATTTTGAAAGAATTAATGCATTTTCACTATATAATCAATAGAGCCCCACCTTAACACCAGGGGCCCGTTTTACAAAAGAACTTACGACTAAGACCAAAAACTTCAGATTATTGTAAAATTTTGCAAAATTTATAATTATCTTTTAAATTGTCAGTGTAAAAATATCTTACCACATTCTTTTCAAAGAGTTTAAAATAATTTTCGATATAATGTTAATTAAAAAGTTATATGAATAATTAAACTTGTCTTAAGTCGTTAGTCCTTTTGTAAAACGGGCCCCAGAACCCTGACCCTGGGGCCACAAAATTCTCAATTTTGGAAGAGGCACTCTTGCTCATCATAACTATGTACTTACTTAGTTTATTTAATACCAAGGAGCAGAGAAGAAGATTTTGAAAGAATTAATGCATTTTCACTATTGATCAATAGAGCCCTGCCCTAACACCAGAACCCCTGACCCCCAGGGGCCATAAAATTCTCAATTTTGGAAGAGGCACTCTTGCTCATCATAACTATGTACTTAGTTAGTTTATCTAATACCCAGGAGCAGAGAAGAAGATTTTCAAAGAATTGATGCATTTTCACTATATAATCAATGGAGCCCCGCCCTTAAACACCAGAACCCCTGACCCTGGGGTCATAAAATTCACAACTCATCATAATATGTACTTTGTTAGTTTATTTAATACCCAGGAGCAGAGAAGCAGATTTTCAAAGAAATAATGCATTTTCACTATATAATCTATATAGCCCCTCCCTAGTACTAGAACCCCTGACCCTGGAGCCATGAATTTCACAATTTATGTAGAGGACTCGATGCTCATTACATTCATAACAACAGTTTGTCTGCTTGATGTTCAGGAGTAAAGAAGAAGATTTTTAAAGATTTCATTAATTTTAGTGGTTTTGGCACCACCCCTCAGGCCCCAGGGGGGCAAGGACCATGAAATTCACAATTTATGTTCCCCTTTACCCATAAATGCTGTATACCAAATTTGGTTGAAATTGGTTCAGTGGTTTCAGAGAAGAAGCTGAAAATGTTCAAATGTTAATACACGACACACGATGCACGACGGACGACGACGGACGAAAACGGATAGCAATAGGTCACCTGAGTGACTCAGGTGACCTAAAAAACACATGTGGAGTATTTTTGCACCTGATCCCCCTGATGTTTTGGAGGTTCATGTTTGCTCTGCTCCTATTTTGTATTGTTGAATGGACTTAAAAAAGTAAGTGGAACAATGGGAGCATAGAAGTATCAAAGAGGGTTTTGTTTAGTGAAATATAAGAAAGTTTCAGTATTTCTGGCTAGAACTGGTGATAAGACGTAAGCTTGGACAAATGCAAGGAAGTGTTGGAAGATTGCAAAACACAATGCACATTGCAGAAATACTCCATGTTCCCCAGAACCGTGATAAGCCATTTATGGAACCAATATTTACAGGCAGGAAATTGAGGAAGAGGCCACATCGCTCACCTGAGTAACTTGGGTGATGCAGTTCTTTACCAGATTCCCCCTCATGCTATATCTATCATGCCCCACTACCCCCTTCCCTTTTATGATTTTAAAACTTTAGAATCTACACTACCCCAGGATGCTTCCATATAAGTTTAAGCTTTCCTGGCCCAGTGATTCTTGAGAAGAAGATTTTTAAAGATTTGTTTTATATATTTCTATGTAAAACACGGATTCCCTATCGTGGCCCTGCCCTACCCCCGGGGGTCATGATTTTAACAATTTAATATCTGCACTACCCAAGGATGCTTCCACATAAGTTTCAGCTTTCCTGGCCCAGTGGCCATGGTTCTTGAGAAGAAGATTTTTAAAGATTTGTTCTGTATATTTCTACGTAAAATTTGGGTTCTCTATTATGGCCCCACCCCTACTCAAGGGGGTCATGATTTAACAATTTAATATCTACACTACCCAAGGATGCTTCCACATAAGTTTCAGCTTTCCTCGCCCAGTGGTTCTTGAGAAGAAGATTTTTAAAGATTTGTTCTATATATTTCTATGTATAATTTGGGTTCCCTATTGTGGCCCCACCCTACCCCCGGGGGTCATGATTTCTACACTACCCAAGGATGCTTCCACATAAGTTTCAGCTTAAATCCTGGTCCAGTGGTTCTTGAGAAGAAGATTTTTTAGTGACCCCACCCTATTTTTGTCTTTTCTTGATTATCTCCCCTTGTAAGGGGGCTTGGCCCTTCATTTTAATAATTTAAACTCTCCTTCACCCAAGGATGCTTTGTACCAAGTGTGGTTAAAATTGGCCCATTGGTTCTTCAGAAAAATGTGAAAAGTTTACAGACGGACGGACGACGGACAAAATGTGATCAGAAAAGCTCACTTGAGCTTTCGGCTCAGGTGAGCTAATAAAAAGTGATTTACAGTACACGTTATATTTGTGATTGAGAATTATGTCCTATTGGAGGTGAAAATTTTGGGATTTAACCCTGTAAGCCACACTCGTTCAAACATTCTATACTCCTTTTCTACACTAGTTCAAAATACAGTCTTAATAGAATATATATTGTTCATCATTTTCTTTGAATAATAGATTTATTTAAGGAGCAATCAAGATGTTATTCTAGCATCTTTGCCTTCATCCTACAGGATATTAGTTAAACTAATGTACAAACAAAAAAGGTTCATCTTTGCAACCCCCCCCCCCCCCATCAGATGTGTATGGTCTTGGACAAGGAGATTTTCCCCTTCAAGCACTTTTACTTATCATGGCTCTCATGATCAAATGTAAAAAGAAGACAACAATGAGAAAAAAAAATAAGATTTTATTTTCAAGATAAGAATTTAATCAACACTGAATATTTGCCAGAAAGAAAGTTGATTTGGAATGTTACTATACTTGCAATTTTTATACTGTAAAATCACATATTTTATGGGTTCAAATTTTCATGGTTTGAGGAAAAAATGTTGGTTCATCGGCCTTTCATTTTGTGGATAAAGAATTTTTTATAAGTTGCTCATGTGAAATTTTACATTCAGTGGTAGACATAACTTCGTGGGTCTCTACATACCTCAAAAGCAATGAAATTAAACCCAAATGAAAATTAGTGATTTCACAGTAACTTGAAATCTGCACACTGTAGACTAAGAAACAATTTGCATGTTAGGTCAAGTATTTCATAAATGTTAGCAAATCCTGCATATTTTTCTTTCAACAGAAATTCCACCAGTTTTGAGGAAGTAATCCCCTTGCCAATAATGATTAATGTTACTTATTTATTAATCAAACAACATACATTAATATTTGTAAGTACAATTATTATCATTTTACAAACAGCATGACAGTTTGCTTGATGGGGCGTGCTAAAATTTTGTGTGCTGGTTATCGTTTTGCTCATCGATTGGATCAATGAAATCAATACTAATTTGCATATGAAACTCGGAATTCAACAATAGCCTGATAATACTGACCAATCACATTGAATGATTGTTTACCAGTACAGCATTTGTAGTGAGCAGCAACACATGCTCAGTCAAAGCCCGTTTTCTGTCCTCAAAAAAGCATGCATTATATTTGTTGTGATTTGACCGGATGGGTTTTTAAATACGTATAAGAAAATTTATAAAGAATGGAATTAGTAAAGCTACTCTGCTTCTGTTGTACTATGTTCGTAGTTCTATCAATATCATCATTATAGGAAGTAAAACTTGCTTTGTCTGTTCACGTGTTATTGTTGTTTATTCGATGCGGTTGGTCAGTATTGTCAGTGGTAGTGCTTTGTTTTGGGTTTCATATGCAAAGTATTATTGATTCCATTGAAATCAAACATCCAATCGATGAGTAAAATGATAATCAGGCATACGAAATTTTAGCAAGCCCTATCAAGCAAACTGTCACGCTGTTAGTAAAACGATAATACCACTTCTTAAAAAGGTATTGTGGATTGATTGAGCAGCATGGTGGGTCTTTCAGTGTAAACGTAAGTGTGCTGTACATGCATTATAATATATATAAACATTTTAAAAATATATAGCAAAAATGCAAATATAGAAAAAAGTACATTGAGATAACATATCAATACCTGTAAAGGATATAAAAAATATGTACCAACATCTCATAAAATTTTTAATTGTATACATATTTTCCCAATGTTTTTCATATAATCTACACATGCTAAAAAAAATATTTCATATTGGAATATCTGTCCCCACTGAGGACTATCACAAACAAAATCTTAAATGAGATATCTATCTCTGTCTCAATTTGTATATTGTTAACATTTTTAAATATGTTACACAGTTTACACACAGATGTATTTTCTGTGATGTTCACTTCAACATTTCTCTAGGTATTCAATATTAAAGACATTTTACATGTAGTTACTGAAGATTAAAATACATTTTTAAGAGCAGACATTAATAATTGGCACAGAAAGGATTCGATGGGACTGTCAGAAAGACAATTCAGAAAACAGAACATCCTTTAAGATTCTTTCAGCCAAGATTCAATCTCTTTCTGTATCATCTAAAAAGAAATGACAAAACATTGAAGTATGTATATAAATTTATATCAGACATCATATAAGGCCCAAATGCCACAATGCTTGCCTGAGCTGATTGTTCTTAAAGGTACATTGTACTAATGTCAAAAATATTCGTGGCCTCAAAACTATGTCACAATACTTTCTTGAACATAAGTATGCAATAATGTAAAATTGTACCTGAGATCTTACAAATGTACTTATTGTGCAACTCTTGATCTCCTGAGATCATAGCGAGGTACTTATTGTGTATGATTTTTTTTTTCTTTTTGATCAGACTTACTTAACAACCACATTAATTTTATGATTAAATACTTTCTGATGAGAAAGTCATATGTGCACATTTGACATTTGCCTTTTACAGCTTTTTAAATAGATCTATATCCAGACGATATGTTTTTTAATGAATGATATAAAACCGACTTACAAGCCTGGCCTCCTTGAGAGACTCAGGATCGGTGGATTTATGAGTTGACATGTCAGCACAGTGGGCCGTTCCATTGATGTAGACAGCAACTTCTCCAGAGACTTGGTCTGACTTCAGGACACTCAGGAAGTGCCAGGGGTCTATGGAGCCTATCAAAAAAGAAATTACAAATGATGACTAAAACAATCTCAATAGAAAGATAACATAAAATAGGTGAATTACCTATGATGAAAAACTCAATTACAGAATTTCATAGACAAGGTTCCTACATACCCACACAACCCCAAATTCTGTTTTAATCAGTACATGTAGAAAAATTAAACTTCATTTTTTTTTTCAATTAAGAAAATAAATTTCATGGAATCCTAACCAAAAAACTCAATTCAAATTGACAATACCATTGACAAAAATAATCCTGGTGCCTTTTGGATGGTTCGCGCCGTAGTAGTCATTGGTGAACTGTACAAACTTAGGCACCATGTTCTCTGAGATTTTGTACACGTCTTTACAGATGATGAGATTCGATTCCAGGGTCAGAAGTCTGGAGAAAGGACAGCTAGTTCCATCTTCACAAGTCTGATCTGAAAAAAAAATCTTCACTGTTAGAAATCATGATCATAATTTTGGATTTTGATGAAGCTTCGAAGTTTTTATTTTTTGATAACCCCTCGTACTTTTGGAGTGATCCTTTTTTTTTTTTTTTTTATTAAATTCTTTCTAATGTGAAAGTTCCTACCAGTATATATTGTCCATTACATGTACAGAGATAAAAGTTTCAACAAAAATCATACAAAGTCTACATGAATTGTATATAATTCCAAAAGGCCTTTGCTAATAAGCTTTGATTACGGCATAAAACTTATAACGAAAACAGTGCCTTACAATATCCAAACTGTGAGCAGGTCTGCCAGATCCACTGTCTTATACCGGCCCCAACTGCTTCTCTGTTTACGGTCTGATTAATAAACATTGACAAGAAAGTGGAGTAGGTATTGTCAACACAACTCTTATTGTTGGTCTTCATCATCATCATCTACAGATTAAATGATTACCGGTACATTGTATATAAATTAATGAAATACACAGTATGTATAAACACCAAAAAAAGTTAACAATTAAAAACAGTTTCAATTTCAACAATCTCAAATAAGGATAAATTTCCTATTTATTTTTTATGGTAACTTAAAAAAATCCCAAATAATTAATGTTTAAAATAGTTATCTCCAAATATGCATTAATAACTACCAACTTAAATAACATCAATGTCAACCAAACACAGGTAAGTCAACTCCATTTGAAAGGTAGAAAACATCTTTGCTAGCCAAGGGGTTCTCATTATACACTACTCTCCTCATAAGTCCTTTACATATAGTGTTAAAAAAGTCTGAATTTTTTTTCTCAATTTTTGATTGGAGTAGATCAACATTGATCGACCAATCATCAGTTGTTTTTGTAAATGAAGATATCAGTGTTTGGGACATATTTTGACTCTTTACAACACAAGTAAACAACGATCACGTTATTCTACAAATAGATATGGAAATATATGAATTAGAATCAATATTGGACACGTAGATTTAAATAACAAATGAAAAATCAATACCTTCTGTTAATTATTCTTTAAAGCAATATGAGCTGAATTTTTGAAAGTTTTATTTTGCTGGTAAAATGTGTTATTATGATTAATTTGTATGTAATTTAAACCCTTATGATCAATAAGACCAAAATAAAGTTTTAAAATGTTTCAGAAGAAATATTTCTGTACAACCGAATATACAGTATTATATAAGAAATCATTATTGTACAGGACGACAATAATTCAATTTTGCTTCAATCAAAGCTAACAAAAACAAGAGATGTTTGTAAAACACTTATGCCCCCCTCCCCCCAAATTGGATTTTTCCTAAGTCCAAAAGTGCATAACTCTGTCTAAAATGGTGCAATCGTACCCAAAACAAAACTTGACTTAGATATTCAGCTGAAAAATCTGTATACTAAATTTTATTTCATTATGTGCAACCTCTGCAAAGAAAATGAACGGAAAGTGCAAATAATTGGAATTTTTCTAAGTCAAAGGGGCATAACTCTGACAAAAAGGTTGTGATCGAACCCAAAACAGAACTTGTCCTAGATATTCAGCTGAAACATCCGTATACTAAATTTCATTTGAATATGTGCAACCTCTGCAAAGAAAATGAATGGAAACGGCAAATAAGTGGAATTTTTATAAGTCCAAGGGGCATAACTCTATCAAAAAAGGTGCGATCAAACCCAAAACAGAACTCGACCTAGATATTCAGCTGAAACATCTGTATACTAAATTTCATTTCAATATGTACAACCTCTGCAAAGAAAATGAACGGAAACTGCAAATAAATGGAATTTTTCTAAGTCCAAGGGGCATAACTCTGTCAAAAATGGTGTGATCGTACCCAAAACAGAACTTGACCTAGATATTTACCTGATAAACCTGTATACCAAATTTCATTTCAGTATATGCAGCGGTTGTAAAGAAAATGAACGGAAACTAAATGGACCGACAGACCGACGGACAGCAGCAAAGCAATATGCCCTCCCTTCTTAGAAGGGGGGCATAAAAATTTCCATCGCAAATATGAACAACAGAAGTTTATTAAGGTCTTCCGTTGGAAACGAAAATTTATAGGCTTTCGTTTCCAGACAAAGGCTCAGAGTCGGCTAAAGCTGGAGCAGAAATTCTACTGATTTTAGATAATAGAAGGATTGAAGTTGTGCACATTGGTTTTTGTTTTTCCATTTCTCTATTCAAAATGGCCCTATATAGGGGTCAAAAATTAGAATGCTTAAAAGAGCCAAAAATAACTCATATTTTGCTTTTTATCTTCTAAACTAAAAATATTTTGTTAAAATATATAGAACATAATTTGCGCAGAATTAGAAGATCTTTCAAATGATATCTCGGAAAAAGGGCTGACCCCTAAATTAAGGCATCTAGAGGGGCCAAAAGTTTTTTCCAGATATCTCAAAAAGTATTGAGAATTTGTTATACATCAAAGAAGCAAAGTTGTTGAAAATCTCTGGTAAAATCTACTGATGTCATCAAAATACATCCTGTGACATCACTTCCGGCCAAACTGGATGTAGTCCGAAACTGCATGTTTTTGCCGTTTTTGACATGTTTTGGGGAAATATTTGTCACTGGAAGCATGAAACTTAATTTTTTGTCCGTTGACATCACTTCCGGTCAAACAGGAAGTAGCAAAAAATGGCTTACTTTTGCAATTTTCAACATAGATTTGGAAGATTTAAATCATTAGAGACATCATTTCTCTTTTTTTTTTTAAATAAAAGTTACTTCCGGTCAAACAGGACAGAAGACCTACTCGTTGCTTTGCAACGAGCTTTGCTCGAGTTAATGTTTCATTTTTCTGTCATTGAAATAGTTAATTACAAATTTGCAACAAAATTTTCTAATGTCAAACATGCAGCTCATATTGCTTTAAAAGCTTTCATGATTTAAATATATTATTTATTTCTGTTGATGACACAATTTGTGCATACCTGTACTAAATTTTAGAACACATGACAAAAACAATACTGTCTTAGCACAGCGCTGTATGCCAAGGGTTTATGAGGAGCTCCAAGAGTAGCATTTCAGAATTCCTTGGCTAGCAAGATGGGTAGAAAACACATTTTAATTAGGCCTTTGCATGTATATGGGTGTTACCTGACTTATTTTCTGTAGATTGCCATAGGAGTCACCTGACTCTGTCATTATGTCACAAAG